>NC_092698.1:35167661-35464816 GCF_964275005.1 Diadema setosum
AAGAAGATGTGCGAGAAAAAAAAAACTATTATGTGTATATCAGCCTCAAAACATTGATCGCTACTCAACTTCGAGGTATCGAGATACCCCGTACACCGATGATCGACAGGGCGGACGAGCCTTTGCAGATTAATCGTCTACGGTTGCAAAGCATACTTCACCACTGAAGACTCTGGGAGGTGCACTCCACCTCGCGATCCCTGATACTCGAGATGTGAGATAGACGCCCCTGCTGTAAACCATTGCTATAGGCGTATCTGGTCCGAAAAGGACCCTTCTCGTTACAGGTGCCTAAGACCGGTTTGATGCACTAAGTGATGTTGGTCGGGTTTTTCTCAATGTGATCTCGCAAAATGGACACAGCAAGGACAGTTGGGCGCCAAATCCAAGCCTTATTCTTGTCAAAGGTAAGTTTACGAGGCCCAACAGAAATCATTGCTTAATTGAGCAAAGGAGAGTGCTAGTGTGTGTACTCATTGTGTGTATGTGTGAATTTAGATCTTTCATGGTGTATAATGTGCTACACACCAGCAGGGGGTGGGATTTCCCCTACATACCCGATAGCAGCAATAATATCGTCGGACGGCAGTTAATCAGTCACAGATGGACAGAATCTCTGTGACTAGTGTAGTCCATTAGCTACACCGTAATATCAAGCCCCCTATATCTGCGGCTGTAGAAAAAAAAAAGGCAAATGAAGCATTCTTTGTCTTTAGCCCGTTCATAATGATAATTGTGCTATATCCCTCCATGAATGCTTGAAGGCGTAATCACATACAGATATAAAGCATTCACACAATCTCTGTCTATATAAAATTATACGGATACCTGCAAGTCTGTGAGAGGCCAACATGTGTAGAGTACCAATTTACCGTTTACCTGTCTACATTGACATTGTCAATGACACAATGTCACCCTCCTTCAAAAAACGACTCTTACGTTACATGACGTGAAGTGAAATCTGATAGCACAGTGTAAGCTATCGTCTCTTTGTAACTCAGTGTCACCCCGTTCTCTCTCCCCCTTCAAATTCAGAGTATCCTGCTATCTGCTATGCAAAGTTCAGTACGTGTCCGAGTGTATCCGTACATTATTTGTGTTTGTATCGACGTGACTGAGAGCGCGCGCGGGAAAACATCGTGATCATGATACACTGTATCGCCGAGGACACTTCGATACAACTATTGTATTCACAATGTGCGTGCTAATGGACTTTCACCGAATTAGCTGTTTGCGAGGTTACGCAAGATCGTGTTCGCTAAGATCATGGCCGAATGTTTTAGTCCGCAAACATGTCATTCGTAACATGGGTTCAAATCCTCGTCGCTCACCAGTACGGTCGTCGTGATCTCATTTTTTTTTTAGCTCACCTGAGCCAAAGGCTCAAGTGAGCTATTGCGATCGCCCTTCGTCCGGCGTCCGTCGTGCGTCGTGCGTCGTGCGTCGTCCGTCGTGCGTCGTCCGTCGTCCGTCGTGCGTAAACTTTTTACATTTTCATCTTCTTCTTGAAAACCCCAAGACCGATTTTCATCAAACTTGGCAGGTAGCATCCCTAGGGGGTTAGGAACTCAATTTGTTAAAACGGGCACCATGTCCCACCCAGGGGGCCCCCAGGGGGGGGGGGGGGCCCAAACCCCCCAAAATTAAGGAATCTGTAAAAATCTTCTTCTCTAGAACCAGAAGTGATAGAGCTAAGTTAATACTGTGAGTTAGTACATTGATGACTGTAGTTTCAAGTTTGTTCATGGCAGAATCAGGGGTGTCCCCCTTGGGACCCAGGGGAGGGGGTGGGGAGGGGTCCTAATGGGGCCTAAATTGTACATTTTCATCTTCTTCTTGAGAACCCCTTGACCCATTTTCACCAAACTTGGCAGGTAGCATCCCTAGGGGGTTAGGATCTCAATTTGTTAAAATGGGCACCATGCCCCACCCAGGGGGCCCCTAGGGGGGCCCAAACCCCCAAAATGAGGAATCTTTAAAAATCTTCTCTAGAATCAGAAGTTATAGAGCTAAGATAATACTATGAGTGAGTGCATTGATGACTGTAGTTTCAAGTTTGTTCATAGCAGATCCAGGGGTGCCCCTCTTGGGGTTGGGGGTTGGAAAGGTCCAAATGGGGACCTGAATTATACATTTTCATCTTCTTCCTGAAAACATCATGATGGATTTTCGTCAAACTTGGCAGGTAGCATCCCTAGGGGGTCAGGATCTTAATTTATCAAAATGGGCACCATGCCCCACCCAGAAGGCCCCAGGGGGCCCCATCCCCCCAAATTAAGGAATCTTCAAAAATTTGGGCCCTTATTGTACATTTTCATCTTCTACTTGAGAATGCCTGGTCAAATTTTAGTAAAGCTGTTACTAATTTAGATTAGTGACTGCTTGAAAGGTGAACTTGCGATACTCAGGTGAGCGCTAGACCCGCGGGTCTCTTGTTTGTTTTTTTCGAACGAGCACGACTGCGAAGTGAGTTTTGACCATGCAATCACAAGCATTAAGCAAGTGTCTAGCGCGTTGTGCGCTATACCTCTAGCGAAAAGGATGGAGGGTTCGAGCCCCTCGCAATGCACCAGAGCGAAACACTACGACCACAACGTTCATCTCTGAGATTTGATTATGATGAATGGATGGATAAACGGTTTGGTTATTTGTAATATGTTTATGATAACCTGTCTAGTGCGCTCCATCGAGAGGGAATTAAGGAATAACTCGGTCAGAGCCCACGACGGGATAGAGAGGCATTGTTTCCTTTTTTCTTTTTCTTTTTTTTTCATAATAATTGCTAGCTAATGGCTCGGTCACAAATATCATTAAGAACTGCTACGCTACGAACGCCGTACGAACGATTTGTAGACAATTTCGTAAGATCTTACGAAACCAATGTTCATAGACCGTTCGTAGACCGTTCGTAAGTTCGTAGCCTGGTCGATTGTCTTTCCCAATTTTTTTTTTTTTTAACTTCGTATGAAACCCTCTCTTCGTAATGCGGCCGTACGAACGTCGTACGAGCATCGTAAGAACTATGCAAGATTTTGTAGGGTCGAGAGACAATTCTGGAAGCCTTAAATTCTTACGATGATTGTCGTTCATAAAGGGCTCTTACGTCTTTCGTAAGAATGCCTTACGAACGGAGATTCGTGCGGCGTTCTTACGAACAACAGCTTACTCTTCGAGTTTGTAAGGCAATCGTAAGTGACTCGTAAGGCATAGGTACACAATATTTGTGCAACTGTTGAGTTTGTTGGTGTATAAAGCCAAACGCGCGAAGTTCCAATCCTCACGCTGTTCTAGGTGTTCGACCAGAAAGCATCTCTGTTAAATGTGGGACCAAAAGGGAAGGCATTGAAAGGGGAAAAGGGGAAGGGGAAGAAAAGAAAGGAGGGAGACGAGGCGGAAGGGGCGACAACAACCTCAAGAGACGATGGACATCCGAAGTGACACTACTGCCATCTTGAAGTTTAAAACTTTCAACCTTACAGAATTTTCGACAGGACACGACAGCGTCTTTCTAACAACCCGACAAAATATACAAAAAAAAAGAAATATCGTAAAATCTTTTTACGAATGACTTGAGAGTGCCGCGAGTTGCACGTACGACCATCTTGCGACAAAAAGAAATCATAAGATGGCCGTAAGCCTGACGAAAGAATAACTCAAGGCATTCTTACGAAAAACGTAAGGATTCTAGGGCCATTGTATAACTGAAAATCATTTCGTTTCCCATAAAAGGTCTTAAGTTGTTCTTACGAATTAAACAGCGTTCGTACAAAATTCGTAAGAAGGCCGTAGAAGAATCTGTGCCCCATCTACGAATCTCTACGAACTCTAGAATTCGTACGAACGCATCGTTCGTACGAACCTTTGTGATAGCAACTCTTATAATGTAGGGCCTGCATCATACTTGCGACAAAGTCTATGCGGTAGAAATAAGAGGATTGAGAAGTGGAAAGCAGTTCTCTCCATTTCTGGCAACTTTTCCTTGATACGACTCAGTTACAGATTGTCTATGCATTTCCTTAAACTATGTTTTGTTAACTCTTGTAAAAAATGAGCTGCATTGATTGCAATTGTACATGCAAATGTCGTAGTGTACTTTATACTTTTGTTGGAAATGAAATAAAATGAAATGAAATGAAAATGAAAATGGTGAGTAAGATGTGAGCACACTCAGGGGCAGGGGTTTCCTCCTCTTCCCCATGCAATGAGCTGCCTATCTTGCGCTAGCGAGCTCTTTCAACCGAACAGGGAACAGAGCCAGATTTGTTGCATTTCTACATTTTGTACTTCTGTTGTTTACAGTTGTCGTGTTATTCGGATGAATGTTAGCATACCCTCACTTTAACCGCTGTTCCAAGTGAGGTTAGGATAGAAGTGACATCCCTTTTGAACACCCTGTTTGTGGTGATCGATCAATTACAGCTTCCTCCAGGGATGAGAGATGAGATAGAGAGAATGAGACAGAAAGAAGGGGGGGGGGGGGGGCTCACCGCTCCCGGCCTATGCCAGGTACCTCACTCGAAATCCGGAGCCGCGGCAAAAGTGAAGAATGGCAGCTTCCTATTGCTCCTGCACTGTATATCAACGTAAAGCGGATAAGGCGCTCCGAGTTAAATGCGCCGGTAATCACACATCTTTCAATCAGTCACAACTTTGTTTTCTGTGTTTTCAGAGAGTTTTCCTTGAATCAATGAACAAGCTGATTAAAACGGTTCCATATGATTTTCACATAGAATTATCGTTATATAAAAGTCCTCGTTCGTTATGATGAAATATCTTACTGTTTTTCTAACGCTTTTGTTATAAGGTTCGGAAGACATTGTATTATCAGAAAGGTGTAAAAAGTTAAAACTCTTCAAAAGATTTTCAAGAGGCCAGACTGTGAAATTAGCGTGTTTGTTTCTTTGTAACCAAATTTACTGTAAGTCTGCAAAGATGCTCTCTTTTCTCGCACCCCCCCCTTTTTTTTTTTACTTTGTAGAGGATGGGATGCATGTTTGTATCACCCTCATGTTGCCTCGCGGGTTAAACAGTGCAAGAGAAGCCAGCTGAGGCCATTGCTCTATAATTTTCTTCTTGTAGGGCGGCTGTGACCGTCTGTCTTGACCGAGCCTGGCCGAGCAACCCTGATGTCTGCTCACAAATAATTCAGCATGTTGGGCACAGCGCTAGTGGCCCATTCCCAGCGATCTGTGATGGCGCCCTTGTGACATTAAATTAATGTGCGATGTTGTTCCGGTGACGCACACTTGTCTTTATTTCATGGCTTTCAAGACCAAAATTGTCTTAGTTTAACCACCAGAAAGCAAACTGAACAGATAAACAAACAAACAAACAAAAAGACAAAAACCACCACCACCAACTAAACAAAACGAAACAAAAACAAAACAAAACAAAAAACAAAACAAAACTGAAATCTCCAAGTTTCGATGAATTCTTCCCTTCGGAAGACATAAAAATCCATCAAAATGCTGAAAATGTTTGCAAACAATGTAACGGAAAAATCTTTACAGTCGTCTTTTATCTGAAGATGTTCTCTGATGCTATAACGACACATAATTGTAAAATACTAATTTATAATCCATATACGTTTGTATCTTTCACGCACGTGTTCCAAAACACATTATTTTTTCTTACTTGTTCACTTTAGTCTATACCATTAGATTATAGCCGTTTGATACAACTCAGTATGAAAGATGACCAATATCAATATGTCCCGCATGTAGATCTTCGTTCCCAAATCACATTGCAGCTTTGAAGTTATCACGTGTTCCAAATTTACCACTCCAACCTGGTCCGGGCAGAGTGAGGGCGGACACCGAGGACTCACTATCGTTTACTTGGATAATACACTGCAAAAAGTCCGGTGTTAAATATGAAACACCAAGCTGGAGTTAAATTCCCGGCTTTCATTTTGTGGTGTTAGATTATCACCTTGGGTGTCACTTCAAAATGTAAAACTTATATCAGATAGGTAATTAGTTACTATTCTTCTTGTTGATTTTGTTGATTGATTGTCTCTCTGTGGGGCCTATGTTTTTTTAAACTGAATTTGTGGAAACAAACTTCAATTGAATTGAATTAAACTCCAACAAGACGAACAAGAACTTTCCGATAAAGTCCTTCACTTTAAAGAAAAGAAAAGTTGTGAACACATTTACACCACAGTAACATCTGTCGGTGTGGTCTCCTATTGACACTGGGCAGGTGCCATACCATTGAAATTAACACCAGCAATATCAAATCAACACCATGCAGTGACATTGTTGAATTGACACCGGCACAGTGTCAATATATCAGCAGCTACAGTGTCAAATTAACACCACTAAGTGCCAGGTGAACACTTTTCAACACCATCACAACATACTTTCTACACCTGTCGGTATGGTCCTCTATTGACACATGACCGGTGTTAGATTTAACACCCATGGTGTTAAATCGAACATCGCTCTTTGTTCAGTGTAAGGAAGATAGAAAATTTTATACTACCAGTCGTGTACCAGTAATAACTGTAGGGAGAAGACTTCATCCAAACTTTCTCTTGCTGAAATGGCATACCCACTGCCAGGGTCACATCAGGGTTATGCGATATGGACGTACCGGTATTACTGCGTGACATGAATTGTCTTCATTCACGACTGTGAAATCAGACCCCAAAATCCGATGAAAGAAAGAAAGGGAGTTATGTCGAGATGGGCGAAAGTGATACTGACGGCACACCTGGGGCCCGTTTCATAAAACTTGTCATCAGTGACAAGTTGTCATAGATGTGACAAGCTACTGAAATCCTTGCATCTGATTGGCTGAGAGCAAATTTGTCATAGAAATGTGACAGTGTCACTGATAACAAGTTTTGTGAAACGGGCCCCTGATATGTCTTTATTGCATCATGAAATGATATTGCCTTGCTTTCTGGTTTATGTTACAAGTGTGATGTAGCAAAACGTACGAGAGTGACAGCAGCCCACAATCGTAATTGGTAATATTGGCCCCTTTGGTTCGACAAAATTGATGTCCACCATTCAAAGTCGTATGCGCATGAGCACTTTCCTTGTCTGTGGAAGCTAAAAGGGCATATTTTTACATCACCATATTTTCGTCGTCGGCCACTAATCAAGGAGACAGTGAAGGAGAGATGTCAAGTAAATATGAGCACGAAAGTGCATGCATCCCGCGGGCTGAGTTAAAGAGGATGATTAAGTTATCATTATGTTCACAGTTTGGGCTCTGTTTGAAAGTCCGAAGAGGTGTGGAAGAGCCGTCTCCCTTGGCGTTAGCTTTCTTCGACTTAATGATTTCCACGCTCTCTCCAAGGTGACCCTCTTCTGTCGAAGCCAGTCAATTCTAACTCGGTGCCTGGCCTTTTATTAACTAGAAAATTTCGGATCTCTGCGAATGGCGCAGGTCACCGAACCTCTCCGTGTCATTCCCTCCTCGATTCCCTCATCCCTGGAAGTTTGGGGGCCTCATCATACACCTTGGTGATGCGATGGGGAATTAAAACACGTGAGAGTCGGAAGGAGGGTTCGTGCATCAGCATGAAAATCACTCAAGTGTGCTGAGGGGAGTTTGTGAGAGATTGGGTTGGGAAGGAAAACTTCTTACCATGTTCGTAAAATCGACTTTACGAAGTAGAATTCAGTCAGACATATACGTAAAACAGTGAAAGCTTCGCTCATTATTCAGCCAAAATAAAAAAAAAGGTTATGGTATTTCAAAGTTTTACATTGTTTCTCGATGTTGTGATATCGGTCAAAAACAGATTGCCAATCAGAAGAGGTGATCATGCCATCGCCTTACCACTCTCCAACTTGCTAGCACAGACATTATAACTAACTTGTTTTTTAATGATATTAAACGTGCAAATTATAAATTCGGAGTTACAAAGATACTTTTTTTTCAATTATTTTCTTTGACAAGGGAGGCGATGCCGTTTTTACGCTGAACTTTTTCTCTTCCAGCCGTTCTTTATTTCACCTGTCTTTTTTCTGTTATTATTCTTCCTTGTGTTCTGTTTCTATCGAATTTGAGTGCGCTTTGGAAAACATGTATTTGATTCGTAACCATGACAACATGCTGGCCAGATGCCCATCAACTGGCAGGTGAATGGCTGAAAGTGAATCACATGAGCGACGAATCGTTGACTTCTATTTGACAGGGACCTTTCTATCTCATGAATTTTACCGACGTTTTGAGATGGGAAAAAAAGAAACCTACATATTCTCGGTACATCTGACTCTGATCCCTTAATGTTTTTCGTGCAAAGCGATGTCAAATTAGTTGCCGATTTACAGATGGCTGTCAGTGTAAGGATGTGGAAGGTCAAAGGTCAAAGGAGATACCGTCAAAACATGTAAAGCAGCACGTTCACTTGCACCGACGATTCGGGTAACTTGTGGATGGAAGAAGCAGAAGCTGCAGAATAAGACTTACTTTGCCAGTCAACGCCATATTACATTTAAATGTACTTGTTTTGTCCGACTATTGTACTTGCCTGACATGCCTGAATTGGCCGCACAGCTCGCCAAGTCGACATACTTATCATTAGTCAGATGTTATTTTGGCGCCCTTGTAGCGCTACCTTGTCATTTTGTTCGTTAATAGTCACATCTCCCTGATCATGTATATTAATGGTTGAATGAGTTTCCTTCAATAGCCATGCATTATTTGATGTCCTTACAACAGCGGTACAGACTCTGTCTGAACTATTTTTTACACTGGTTCCGTTCCTTTTGACTTTCTTCTTCCTATATTGTCGAACAAAAGTATACCAAAAGGTGTATATATAATTTGATATCTTCTACAAACTCGTCATTAGAGTAAACGCCATGATTATGTATTATGTTACTCTTCTGCCATTTGCTTCCGCCATTTGCTTCTGTGTATTTTTGCCCCGGAAGCCCACAGAGACACTTGATTTGTTCTTGTTATTGTGTTGTGTGTGTTCTATGTCACTCTCTGTTAATGCCTCTGTACATTCTCACTTACCTCATTCTGCTTTTTCTCGTCTCACTTTCTTCTTCTCCGCAGCGATCTTCTGCTTATCGTGATTTTGACGTCGTTTATGCTTATAGATTACTTCAGTGTTTTGCCTCTTTCTGGCGACTGGTCATTTTCTTGTACCATCTACTTATCTACGATATCCTAGTCTTGCTGATATCGCAGACTTTTGTAATCTCGTCTTGCATCTTTAAGCATGGCTAATTTTCTTAATGCTCCTTTTAATTCGGTATCGAATGATGATTTATTTGAATTGTTTAGGAACACCAGTTTAGACTCTGACCCTGCTAGCTGGCTAACCAACACACGACCCACCCTTTATGATGATTTTGTCACCGAAAGCCTGAATACAGCAGCTAGTGAATTGCCTCATGATTTTAGTAATGATCCCACTCAAAATATGTTGTGCAATTATATCACAGTGAATCAATACAAAGATATCATTCACAACTTCTCTGAGGACACGTTTTCTTTATTACACTTAAATATAAGGAGTTTGAATAAACATTTTGATGATTTAAAGTTTTTATTAGAATCGAATGAAAGTCAGTCGTTATCGGTTATCGGATTAAGTGAGACATGGTTGACTTCCAATGCAGGAAATTCTTTTGCAATCGATGGTTACGATTTATTTGTTAATAATAGGCCTGATAAGAATGGTGGGGGTGTGGCATTGTATATATCATGTTGCTTTGAAACTATTGTCCATGAAGGTATTTCTAGAATGGACAATGTTGTTGAATCTTTGTTCATAGAAATTCTCATCCCAGGATGTAGAAATCTTATGGTAGGCATTGTATACAGACCTCCTAACTCAAACGCCAATGATTTTTTAACGTATTACTCAGATTTGGTAAATTCACATGTTTTCCGAAATAAGGATTGCTTTTTGCTCGGCGATTTTAATATTGATTTGCTGAAGTCTGAGCATGACAATATCTCTAGTGATTTTATTCACACACTTCTATCCTCATCCTTTCTCCCGCTTATCTCCAAACCCACACGTACTACAGATCGTTCTGCCACCCTCATTGACAACTTTTTTTGTAATGTTTTACCCCTCCCCGATTCTTTCATAATTCTTTCAGACATGACTGATCATTTTCCAATAATGACTTATTTTACTCTTAAAACATCATCTTATATTAAACCTCTGTCACTTCCTTTGTTTAGTCGTAGAGTTTCACCCGAAAAGCTAGCTAGTTTTGATGTGGCTCTCGAGAATGCTGACTGGTCAGGAGTGTTTGGCAGCGATGATATCAATATATCTTTTCATAATTTCATGGAAATATTTAATCATCATTTAGATGATGTAATTCCAAAACAAAAAAATAGAACAGACTATAAAAAAACACCCAGATTACCTTGGATCTCAAAATCAATCCTTCGTTCAATTAATAGGAAAAATCGTTTGTATTATAAGTATAAGTTGGAAAAAACTGAGCGATCGAAAAATAGATATACATCATACAAAAATACTCTGACAATGATTTTACGTTCTGAAAAGAAAAGATATTACTTCAAGCAATTCTCGAGATATAGGTTTGATATGAAAAATACTTGGAAAATTCTGAAACAGGCCATGAATGTTCCGAGTAAACACTCTGACATTGATAAAATTAAAGTGAATGATGAAGTGATTAATGATTCTCATCATATTAGGTAAATAGGTGAAAATTATGCTCAAACTATTCCTGCAACAGAAACTCATTTTACTGAATTTTTAGGTCAGCGCAACTCTGATTCCATATTTTTGACGCCAACTAATAGATTTGAAATTATTGATATAGTTTCCTGTTTTGAGAACAAACGAAGTTCTGGTTATGATGAGATAGATAATTTCATACTTAAGGGTGTTATTTCCTCGATTGCTGATCCACTTGTTCATATATTCAATTTGTCAATCCTCAACGGTGTGTTTCCGGATAAAATGAAATTGGCTAAAGTAATACCAATATTTAAGAAAGGTGATAAACTTGAAGTCAGTAATTACCGCCCAATTTCATTATTGTCTTCACTTTCTAAGGTTTTAGAAAAACTTATTTATAAGAGAATGAGCAATTTTTTGAAGGTACATGAAGTTTTTACGAACTATCAGTTTGGTTTTCGTGAGAAACATAGTACTTCGCATGCTCTTTTATATTTCGTTGATAGAGTAGTTCATGCCATCGATAATCACTCGCATTTAGGTAGTATTTTCTTGGACTTCTCCAAGGCCTTCGACACCATCAATCATGACATTTTACTTTATAAATTATCGCATTATGGAGTACGTGGGAAGGCCTTGGAGTGGTTCAAGAGTTATTTGTTCGATAGAAAACAATTTGTAACAATTAAAAACAATGATTCAGATATCAGAGAAGTCAAATGTGGCGTCCCACAGGGAAGTCTTTTAGGGCCGTTATTGTTCATTATTTATATCAATGATTTTTGTCGTGTATCTGATGATCTCTCTTTTATTCATTTTGCAGATGATACTAACGTATTTTTTGCCCATAATGATATTGATTTTCTTGTTCACAAAATTAATATTGAATTGAATAAAGTGACAAATTGGGTTAGAGCTAATAAGTTATCACTAAATGCTCAAAAAACGAAATATATGATTTTCAGCAATACTGTTGATAGTTTAAACACTAATATAGTTTTAGATGATTCTCATCTACAAAGAGTATCAAATATTAAATTCTTGGGGGTCATTGTAGATGATAAACTTTCCTGGAAATCACATGTTGATAATATTTGTAATATAATATCGCGTAATACAGGTGTTATTAATAGATTGAAATTTCATATTCCTCAAAAAACATTACTTATGTTATATTCGTCGTTAATATTGCCTCATTTGAATTATGGAGTTTTAGTATGGGGCAACACGCATCAGAATTTATTTGAAAGAGTGTCCCTCTTGCAAAAGAAAGCCCTCCGCATTATCTGCCATTCCCCTGTACGTTCTCATACAAACACGTTGTTTACCTCCAATAAGCTCTTAAAAATTAAAGATTTGTTTTTGTATAACTTGGGCCAATTTATGTATAAGTATTGTAACAATTTGCTTCCGTCTATTTTTAATTCCATGTTCCTAAAAAACCAATCATTTCATGAATATCCCACTAGGCGTTCCAATGAATTTCACTTACCCCTCTTACGCACGATTCTTGCTAAAAATACACTTATTTATATCGGCCCAAATTATTGGAATTCTCTGAATCATGATATAAAAAACGCCCCATCCATACATTCTTTCAAGAGGAGACTGAAGTCCTTTCTATTGCAGTCGTATGACTTTCCAGGACTCAACTAGCCATTTGGCCTTCTCTCTCACATACAGACTTACTCTTTCCTCTTTGAAGAATAAATTCTAATCTTTTGGATGTCTGCTGCTATCCACGCTTTCGCCAAAAGAGTCAAAGACATGAACAATAATGATGAATGTCTGTCTTATTCCTGTTCTCACGTCCCTTCAATTCCTTGCTTTTCTCCTTTCAGACGCTACAATCACTTTTTTCCCCTCCACATCCATTTTCTGTGTCCCTTGATACACTTCTGTCGACGATCGCTGTCTCTCTTGTGCATTTTCGTTTGCTATTTTGTCTTCTATTTGTTCATCGTTTCCATTCCGTTTTGTCCCGTACAGCCTTTTCTTCAGTAGTTGTTTTGCTGTCTAGTCTTGTTTCATGTTTTTTCGCGTCTGTTAGTCTTGTCCATCCCGTTTTGTCCCGTACAGCCTTTTCTCCAGCAGTTGTTTTGTTGCCTAGTCTTGTCCTATGTTGTTCACGTCTGTAATAGTAAGTGTATTTATCTGTGATTCTAGTTCTCAGTGGGCTTCCAGACTTCTTCCTCTTTTTTTCCCCTCGCCTATAGTATTTATAATGCTTTAGTTAATTTTTCCATTGACGTTATTATTCCAGAGGGGCCCACATTCTACAAGCTCTGTCTTTTTAGTGGGTCTCTCCATTTTTCGCACTTTAAGCAAAGTTATACATGTACTATATTTCGATCACTTCTGTTTTTTTTTTTTTTTTTTTACTATAATGTATAATTACTATGTGGTCCTCCTCAATTGTTTTATATTCTTTTCGATACATAATGTTATGTTTACCTTATTCTCTGTTGTCAAAAGAAGTGTAACTTATATGTTTTGTCGAAAAATGAAATAAACTTTGAATTGAATTGAAAAATATTCGAGTCGACTTTCATAACCAGAGTATAATCAGGTGACTATAGTTTATGTAAGTTTCATTAAAATAGGACTTGAAACTAGAAATTTGTGGAACTTAAAAGTTTCCCATGTCTTTACTGAGTATCAGTAGCCTATTCATATTAGCTAAGATGATGACGTCACCGACTGTCAAAACAATATTATGTTGTTGTTTTTTTTTTACGATGATTCAACAACTACAACCCTTTTCTGCTAGGTTGTTGCAACACAGCAACGAAACATTAATATAAGTATTTATTTTTCGATTCCATGCCAAAAGAGGAATTCAGTAAAGATTTCATATTTCTGTCAGTATAAAGAGACTTGCGAAGCCAAGACATTATTGTCTCCTCCAAGTCCCATCATGTGGTTGAGTCTAACATCATTGTAACTTAAAAAAACAACAACATGCGGAATTGTCTAAAATTCCATTACTTTCTTATTTTGGGTCCAATTTTCACGAAACTTGTTCCATCTTATTTGCTTGATTTCACTATTTTTCAATTAAAAATTGGCTTAAAATCGATGATGAGGTATAACAGCATTTACTGACGAATAACAAATTTAAGTCAAACAATCAAGATCAAAATAACAAAAGAATAAAAGACGATACCTACGAAAAAAGAACAACAACAACAACAAAAATACCCGCATTCATACACTCTAATTTTGTATATTGTACTCTGTTTGGGCCAATCGAGTTGTCACTGTATTCCTCTGACAAGTTTTAGATACTATTATACAGCAGTTGACCATAAGTTGACCGACAGTTTGACCATGGAGGTGACCTCCCTGGTTTGACAACGTGCTCCGCTTATGACATTGATATTTATTGATTGATTGTATAATTTATATTCAGAATGATGACCTTTTAAACCCTGACCTTACACTAACCCTTTCAGAACGACCATTCCCAAAAGGTCATACCATAGAATAGTAATAGATGTACGGAAATTAGTTGCTAATGGTACTAACAGAGTAATAATTCTGAACATAGTTTGTAATTATGGAATCGCCTTGCCCCCTCTGCTCCAAGAGCGGGACAACTCTCACTAAGTCTTCGATCATGATGACTAGCTCAGCAATGATGGCAAATAATGCAATCATTGCTCCTGGTTAAATTAGTTGTATGTGATCCAGCTCCTGTTTGTTGCCATGCCAATGACAGCTTTTGGCACTTTTTGGAACCTCCAAAACTCGTAGAGGACATTAAAAGCGAAAATTGCAGGTCTTAGCTGTATAATTTAGATAATATTTTTGGTATCGGGTAACACTAATTTGGAAACATGTTGACTGGCTGATACAGTTCTATTTTATTTTGATTTCATCCACAATCATTGATTATTTACACTTCCACGCACAGAACACATGCACTAGAAAGGGGACCTCTTGGCTAAGGAAGAGTGTTGTTTATCTGGTTCTGATTTTAAAGCACACGTCAACTATAGCATGGCTATAATTTCTGTAAAGAGAAGATCATGGAATTATTAATCCCATACACGGAATTCATGAAGTAGGCCTACATACTATAGATTTTGCGAGCGACTTTCGTCAGTTTGAGCTAGCGTACATTCAATACTCATTCCTTCCAAAATAAACGATCGGGTCCACTGTATCGATAATAGTAAGGCATTGTTACAGGCCGCACCAGCATGACCAGGGAGGCCGCACGGACTCTCGCAAGTTCATTCATTAATAAATTGCGCTAGCGTTCAGCGCTAGCGCGCTGTCCCATGTATTGGGGATGAACATTGTGTATATACGTGGGTAGCCCAAAATGAGAAATGACGAAAATACCAGATGCTACAAACGTGGAGCAAATGACATCTGTTTTGAAGTATGAAACTATACGGAGTGTTACTCAAACAAGGCTTGCTGTATGTAATAATAACCAGGTTCTGCCTGCGATCTGAGCTGTTTTTTATCATTATCATAATTTCCTTTTTTAATCACAGACCAACGACAACACTGGGTATCTCTTGCTTTGCAAACACTTAATTCTCCGATGTTGAAGTTTGATATGAAACCGAGTCTTCCATGATGGGATCTATGAGCCAGGAGCGCTCTACAAACAGTTATCAATCATTCTGTCCCATTTTATAATTATCGACTCGTTATACCCACAAGAAAACGACAGTTTTCGCTCCTTTCCCCTTACTTTTATCGTCGAAGGGGATTAAACCGCCGTGTAGATAGCATGATGTTGTCATATTTCCTGCATGATTGAAGAACACGTGTCAAGTTTTCATGAATAACTAATTTGAGTTTTGTGACTTCTAGCATGAGTAGCGGTCACTCACCTTCCCCACTGGTGGTATAGTCTTCCATTAATCAGACCCAATACTGTCATCATGTTTGCCTACCATAAAAGTTGAACGAATAACCTGTCGTGAGTTTACAGGTAGACCAGTAGAGTGTTGAAAAATAAATAAATTTCAAAACAAATACGTCAACTCTATTATAACGGCGTGAAAAATGTCCTGGCCAGACACGTAGATGGCGCAAAGACGATGCATAAGTTATTATACACACAGTGATTATGGATTAGTCGAACAGTTCGCCACAACAGTGCCGGGTGTTTCTCTCGATTAATTTCATCGTTGACGTCTGTTTCCGAAGAACTAGCCCCTTGACACCTGCCCACCATAATCAACCATCGGATAATTACTCCCCACATAATTCTCCCCGGACACCCTCTCTAAGACCAAAATATTAATCCGGACAATTACTCCTGTCCGGCTGACTGCCCCGTGGGACAGCCACTCCGAGATAATTGCCTACCGGCTTATTGTTCGGATTTTCTTAATTCTGCCTTTATTTTTCCAAATTGCAATGTGACTGATGAGTGTTGTTTTTTGCCAATCTGTTGACACTTACTTCGAATATTTCTGCAATTAGGCCTATACTTCTTTTTCACGAAAGATGTTCTCAATGCGTCGCGTATTAGATTAAAAAATGTACCCGTATCTTGTCACCAGAAAATAGCACCTGTTCATACCGGGCCAGATCTCAGATGTGAATGAGGACAATCTGGAGTAGCAAATAAGCACTGACTCGCTCGTAAACCAACGACCTGTAATCTTGAAGAGAGTGTAGATTTCCTCATAACCAGCAGTTATAGGGGTACATCTGAAATTACTAATGAAAGTGACTTTTTGACTCAAGAGCAGGTGTCGCGTCTTTCGCTCTTTTCTCTCGTTCTCGCGGTATTTGTGACTGTCTTGACTCCATTCCTCTCTGAATGCCATTGTATGTGTGTGTGTATGTGTGTGTGTGTGTGTGTGTGTGTGTGTGTGTGTGTGTGTGTGTGTGTGTGGCTCCGAAACTTATCAGAGAAATATCATCACTGGTATGGGCGCAACCCAAGACGCGTACAAGACTCGTTATCGTCCGAGTTCTGTCTAGCATTCCTCTCAGAGATCGAAGTTGTGACGAAATCCTCGGGATCGCGCTCTCGGCTTTACCCTCAGCCGCCCTGCAAGTATTTGCGGATGATGTTTCACCAATAACAGGACAGTTGATACCGATACGAAACTACAAATAAAAGACATTGCTACCTGACTCCCATCCTTTGCTTCGATAAACGACACACCGAGTGACGTGCGTTAGGCGACGCTAATGTGGGTCGGAAAGGGCAGGAGACTTGTGTTGGTTTTCTGATTGTTAACGACAAACAGTGGGCGAAGATCCTGTATTTCTATGAAGGGAGTTGTCAGCTTTCCGTAGTAATATTAAGGTATGAAGACAGCAAGTTTCATGAGAAATATAGTATGAAATAAATGAATATACTTGTAGTTAGCGTGCCTATAATTCTGCAGCTACATAAAATGCATTGGTATTATTCTGAGTTTATTAAAATCACACAAATATTCTTCCCTAATCGTTTGAGTTTTTTGAAGGACCTGAAATGCTAGTCCAGTCTTTTGGCAGATTCTTTTTTTGATGCAATTGCTTCATCCACAGAGACACCTCCCGAAATGAATTCATCTTAAGATATGTAACTCCACTGATGAGAGAAAGTAAAACAAAAACAAATGATATTGAGCGCTGTATTGCTTACTTTTTGTTTCCTATACATTGTGTGATTCTTCATAAGTGAACAGAACAGATTATTGTTGAATGATGTATTGTGGTCATGTATGAGAATCTTTCATCCAGGTAAAAGGCAGACAAGAGTGAATAAGCATGTCTCGTAATTATTGTCTGTTCATTCATACCTGGCCATATAGTGCAGACCATACCGTGACGTCCTCTATGCTATACGAAGAATTTGAAGGATTAGATTCTTGATTATAGAGACTAATGCCTGCGACCCTCGGGCGGAGAGTATAATGACACTATTTCGCGCAACGAAGTTGTAATCAGGATTATGGGATGAATTCAAATTCTCCCAGAAGATGATTTGTAAAAATTACATGAAAATCCAATTTTATGCCCGAAGCTCTCGTAAATCCGCTCCCGAAATGACATCATAAGTCCACCTAGTCTTATTTACCACACCCGTATATGGATTTATTTCGCTACCACCAGTATCCTTTGTGGCCTCCGATTATCTGTTATCATGATTATGTGCCTTTGACTCTAAGGAACACGTCACAATTTATACGCAGAAATTAAAGAAAAAGAAATTATAACAGAACACGAGGATTTGGTTATATCGCCCCGTCATCTCCTCTACAGTATTATTATTATGTCCAAAGTTGCTGTGTAAGGTTAGCGGGATGATCTGACTGAAGCCCGCCGGACACTATAAGACTCACGACTATACGACTGACAGACTCTGGATCTGAAATAAACAAGCGCGTTTATTCTGAGGCTACGTGATTCATTTCGGATCCAAAGTCTGTCATTCGTATAGTCCTGAGTCGTATAGTGTGCGGCGGGCTTAATGCAACTGACCTCTTAGAATTCTTAAAAAAAAAAAAAAAAAAAAACCCAAATGTATTCACGTCGACTTTCAAGAGCCGAGTTTAATTAATGGAAGAAATATCATAAGAATCACACATGAAGTGAGATGCTACGGATTTTCAAAGTTTAAAATGTGTTCCCGGCAAAGTGATAATTCTCACAATCATGATTATATGCAAATCAGATGAGCTGATGACGTCATCGCCGTACAAGATTCCCATTGACCTACATGTACAAATCTATCCTTTTTTTTTTCGTAATAAAATGTTAAAAAGGAATCAAAAGAGGAGAAGGAGGAAGTGATACCAAGTTGCAGACGCAGAACAGATCTTGCAGCATATCATAATTTCTATCCATTTAGCTTGATAAAGGTCATGACAACTCGCAAGCAGTGATGCATGTCACCCTGCCTTATTTAACCCATTTCCCTATATAAGTTTAAAGCAGGTGTAATAGAGAGAGCAGGATTTCAACCATTGTGACACGAATCTGAAACTGAACCATTCACACAAAGCTTTTTCCTAGATGATGCCTGATGGGTGAACGGCAAAGAGGGAACTTTATAACTTTCGTGTAAACCTGGCTATAGGGGATTGTTTTATAGTATAAAACCATATTATGGTGTAAGATTGCCGGCGTCATTATGTGGTAATGTTACGGCATCAATGTGAAGATTACGATGAAAGTCTATTGATTTTTCCCAATCATCTTTGTAAATGTGTACTAAAAGGCGCCACTTAGAACCTGCGTAGCTTTCATTCAGGCCGAGTTGTGATATGACATCGAGGCCTGGCGCAAACCAGACTGGCTGGAAAGAACCGGCAATGCGCGGGGTACTGTGAACGTGCTGGCGATGTATAGTTTGGTGACCATGCCCTAGAAATAGACATGACATGAAGCGTGTTATCAGTAATCGCATTATTCCGCAATAATGTTTCGCGAACAGTCATAATGGTCGGCGACTAAGGCACCACTGTTTGTCTGATTAAGAGAACAACTTTACCCGGGGCGAAGCACGACTCAGGCAGACGTGTGCGCTATAAGGGTGGCTTGCACTTTCCCCCCATTCTCCTCATGTTTTCCTTCCTTTGAGCACAATCTACCCACGTGATTGAGCTTTAAAACGATCTATCGCTGCAGCACAAAAGGATATGGAAAGCGATTCACAAAGATTATCTTGATTAATACGGCGGCAATGACTGTGTTGTGTAAAAAGTTTTTGGCCGTTTTTCCCCCCATGTTCGCCAGTTGCTCGACTGCTCTTTCAGCGTTCAGAGGAAAAGCTATTTTTGATGCGTGGGGCTCTTGCTTTGGCAAAACAGAGAACAGGCATCGTGTTCGAGGCGCCCATTGACAAAACGAGAGAGAGAGAGAGGGGGGGGGGGGATGGGAGGGAGAGTTCAGCAATTGTTGTTCTCTGTTTAAGAATCGAGGGGACGCTTAGTTAAGGATGATTACAAAATTAACAAAGAAAATGCACGTTTATGCACAATGTCTATAGCATTTTACGATGATGATCGTGAAAGGGTTAGTCATGTCACCGGGTTTGGGAATCAGGAAAGAGATGACGAAGGCAAGAGATCTCCAAGTTGAATCTCTCCAGTGGCTTACTTCTCATTACCCTTTCATTTGGAGTCTGAAGCGCTGTGTGTTGCAAATGTTACGAAATATTCTAATCATATAGGTGCAGAATGACGTACACATGGTGCAGGACGTGATCAGTAGGCTAATTAGGGGCTGGTGAACAGAAATAAGATAATGTTGTAACTTGAGAAGTATTCTTCTTTGGTATCTGTTTCTATAATATACATTTTTTAAAATGTAAACGAGGTTTGGCTTTTCCAGAAGGAAAAGTAGCGTTGTAATATTGTGGTACGGTAAGTTTAAAAAAGATATGTTAATTCGAGAGCGTACCTCCAAAGAGAAACATGAAAGCTACACTTCCCTCATAAAACGAAAACAAATGAATACTTCTTCTAGGAGCCCACGACCAGAATTTTAAAGACTTCATTTTTGGACCCTCGGAAAATGCCTCGCAGTAAATTTCTTTAAATCAATTGTGTCAAATGCAGTGTGGAGTATGTATCTCTGCAGATCGTCCTCCCCCTCAAGTCCTCGTATGTAATTTTTCACTTTGTTGGGCGCAACTGATTCTGCTGATGTGGTTTCCAGGATTCCTCGTGACTTTTCAGCCAAAATGCGTGATAATTATGTTGACGCTTAATTCTTTCAGCTCATTTCTATTGATGCCTCACAAATTGTATCTCGTTTATAATCGATATTATCCCTTTCTTATGGAGGAATGAATGCAGGAAGGAGTGTGCCCAAATTAAGATAAGTTAATCCTGACGCGTGTTATCCACAACACGCCTCTCCAATTTTCACATTACTTATTCTTTACTCTTCACACGAAAATATTACACGTCGCAGCGCTTGTGTGTAACGTATAAACTTAACATATTAATCATCTGCAGTTGTAGTACGTTTTCATTTATAGTTTTTTTTTTTTTTTTAATTCTAGCTTGCATCCGTTGTTGAAGGATCTCAAACGCTAAGCTTGGATACTGTGAACGCATTCTTTTCAGCTTTAGGAAATTACATCGTATCGTACAAAGACTCACTTTAGATACAACGGGTATCAGGCATTGCCAGAGATTCTATTTACCATTACTAGTGGTAAGTACAGTATAGATGTGCGTAGTGAGTTAACTCACGATGCTGTCCTACTTCTTTACATCGTGTCTCAGTCATTTCATTTCATTTCGTTTATCTTATTTCCAACAAATATAATTATAACATATAAATACACAAAATAACACGACACTGTAATGAAAAAAAGAAACTGTGAACTGAGATAAAAATACAATGTTGTAAATCTCATGACAAATAGTCAAATACTGAAAGATGGTTATTCCTAAATACAACTTTGTGTGAGTGTGTGTTGTTGTTGTTGTTGTTGATGCCGGTTGTTGTTGTTGTTTTCATATGAGTATTCATTTTTGGTCAGTTTGAAATCATTTCTGGCCTACATAATATATGATATTCTAAGAATTCATTCTTGTATTTCCTTGGAAACCTGCAATTCCTACCAGCCTTTGTTATTCGTAGGTTTTCTTCATCTCTCTCTCTCTCTCTGCTGTTTTGCATCTGCAATATTAGCATAATGACGGTCAATGTACACTTTTCAATGAATGTTTTTGTGACGTGTTTTTGTGTATGCTTTGTATAATATATTGTATAACCACGGAGTATTATTTTTTTTTAGAAATATATAAAAAGATAAACTAAGCTGAAACTAAAAACAAGATCACAAATATACCACTACATGAGTGTAAAGGAATGCAATCGGGGCAATTGGAAAGCTCCCTTCTTCATTTTGGTCGTAATATATACAATTTTCGCGGACATGGACCAAATAAATGCCCTCGTTGTAAGGTGAAATTTGTGCCGCAGTGTTCTTACTCGACGCCGGAATTCGGCTGCTCTCTGTGCAAACAAGTGTGTGTCGCCGATGCTCCATTTTCAGGATGCTGTTAACTTGATTCTAAGGCAAGACTGATGTCGAGAGTACATCCACAGGATAGCGGTAAGGGGTAGCCCCCTCTCGTCTCTCATCAAAGGAAATCAAATCTGCCTGGAGTCCCATCTTATGATTGTTGGATTTTTGGTGTCGGTGAAAGCATGTGATATCAATCCACCAAAATTACCGTGATTGGGTGTTTCTGGGGTAAAATTTAGGGTAATGTCGGAAATTTAGGTCGTGTTGTCGTGTCTATATCGGAATGAAAAATAGGGCACGTTAGAGTCAGGGGGGGGGGCTTTGAATATTAGTTTGCTTTTATTTTTTTGCGTGTCATCCTCTTTCCTTTGTACCATTACTGTCTGCTAATCTCGACGAAAGAGTGATCTGTAGCTGTTATTACTACAGCCAGCTCTGCGAAAACACAGTATCAGGGCATCCACTGCAGTTCTAGGTTTTCAAATATGGGTGAAGAGAGAATGAGGCAAGCAAGTTATACAGACGGCAAGTAACAGTATTAATGTAATTGATGACAAGCATTGACATTAAGTCGAAATAAGGGTTGTGATAAAACACTGCATACTCTCCCAGTAAAATGTTATGCTAACCTTTCCACCACGTTGGTGTAAAAGCGTTTTAACACATCATCATTACCCAGGTCACTTGAAGCAGAACTGCATCCGCTGTTCTCTCACTCAGCGTTGGGAAAAAAGTCTGTCCTTGGGCACAAGTGCCAAAGAAAGGCTTGAACCCAGGGCTTCTTCGTTGAGGGCGGAGTTCAACATTTATTGGACCACGAAAATTCAAATGATGTCACGCAGTTATACAATGGTAAACTTTCTGCACAGAAGGGGCGGAATTTCAACCGAACTCATTTTCAAGATTTAGTTCGCCAAATCAAGGCATCAGTGACATAGAGCGGAAGAGGAGAGAGTCATCACGGGTCATAGCTCAGCGTTCTGTCTGTTCACCCTGATGTCATTGGTCGAGCCCTCTAGGTCATGGCGTACCTCTTTGGTCAAGGAAGATGAAGAGCGATTATCGCGGTGGAATTGTTTACGACTCTCTGGACGTGTCTCGTTCAAATTTCTCCCGAAATACGAGAAACCGATGGAAGAGAGAAAGACATACTCCTCACCTCTGCCTTGGTCATAGAAAACGGAATAAGTCATCACATTGGAGTATGAGTATGGGTAATTGGAATTTTATAAGACCCCAAGAAAATGGTTCATCTGAAGTTAGTATAAAGGGAGGTGATGACACAGAGTATTCTTTCTCTAGAATGCTTTTATGACGTTTTTGACGATTGTCAAGATGACAGCGAGGATGCCGTTTTGACGATAACCTGTAAGACAATGGTAATGCATCTCAGTGAAAGCTTTATTTCCCTTATACCCGCCATTCTTCAATTGGCAATACCAGTGATTATGATTCACCAGAAACAGTGTCCAGTCTGATCAGGATCAAGTTACGATATTATGCATGATATCAGGGTGGCAGGTGAGTGTAATTGTTATTGGTAGTTGGTATCTTCACATATTGACGGGAGTCGAAACTGATGGCAACTGGTGTGTATGTGATGTTCAAAACAAGAGAAAGCTATACGGTGAGTATACTTGTAAAGCCACATGCTGTGAGGTCTCGCCGCATCCATGGCTGGGACAGCATCTCATCCCGGCATGGCATCCCATCGCATGTTAATCGGACGAACATGTCGAGACAATCTCTTCCATCATTCATCTCTTCCCCAGTGCGGCAAGAGCCAAAATTGGAGTCTTCATTTCCAGGTGTCCATGCGTGTCAGACGCCGGGCAATCGCATACATCGGGGAGGAAGGACTAGACACTTTGTCGCTGACTCTTCGCGTCTATGCGGACCGACAGGTAGACTGATCTCCCCGTCAGGTACCCGAGGACGGAGAAATGAATAAACCACACGTTGTGTCTCCTCGTCTTCACTCGGCTCGTTAGGCGAGCATTGTCGGGAGAGTTCACCACTCCGGATTGACCCTTCCTCCTCGCAGGGGTCAACATTCTCCGGCCCGTTTAACTCATCCGCTGCCATTCCCCGATATCGTCCCGGATACCATGCAGGTTTGGCGTCGTCATTTGACCGTGTCTTCCTCGTGATTTCATAAACCTATCGACCATCTTTCAAAAATCTTTTTTTCTTTTTCACCAAGGGGGCATGACCTATCATAGTCTTCAAACAGCCCATTGAATCCACAATAGTATCCATTTTCACAGAAATAGATGATAAAAATGTTGATTGTTGTTTTTCGACAACGTATATTAAGATCCGTCTCTTGCAAACCCACCCTAATATCCACAACATGTAATCTCTGTGATCAACTGTTTGAAGATGATGATGTATTTACAATTTCAGATCAGCAGATCTTGGTAATGAGAACGAATCAATTCTTCTTTCTGTATCCCCTGAAATTGATATTGTGGACTTCCGGTTGCCCTTAGATGAACCATTTCTCCCCTCTCATGTCTCTGTGCGTAATATGCTCGCAAGACGAATTATATTCAGCCTGAGCTACTGTTTTTTTTTCACACTTGCACACTATTGCAAAGAATGCGTAGATCCTTACATTAATTTTGTGATTCAAACCACAAAACCTGTAGGCCTACGCTCACAAGTATTT
The DNA here is from genome assembly GCF_964275005.1 of Diadema setosum. NCBI lineage: Eukaryota > Metazoa > Echinodermata > Echinoidea > Diadematoida > Diadematidae > Diadema > Diadema setosum. Next base: position 35,191,938 of record NC_092698.1, read on the forward strand.
GAGATTCTTCTCTGTCATTCTCCCAGAACCCCAGATCTGCCTTGCTGGCAGATAGAAACTAACGCAAGTTATAAATTGCCGCAATTCGAAACAAAACATTTCAAATCGTTGTACTTTTCGCAGTAAAGTAGACGCATCAGTGCCATATTATTGAGAAATTATTTTGTTTTACTCCATTTTCAGTGTGTATGTAATATCTAACAGAACCGAGGGATTGTTTGTATATTGGTTCTCCTCTGTCTTTCAATTCATATCCCATTAAAAGAACAGACAGTTCCCTCACGCTCACAAGCTTCGAACATTGGATCTTGTTTTTACCCCTGTTTTAGACCATTAAGGTTGCAAAGCCTCTATGGAGAACATAGTTGATGTCCTGAGTGTATTTCGTAAGAGAAAGACGTCAAACTGGATGAGACGTGTTTAGAGAAAGACTGACCTGTTTGTCCCTCAGCAACACGAAGTAATCCATCCTGAATCGGGAGGCGTCGTTCACTAATATGATCGCTGGAAACTCGCATGGTGCAAATCTTCTCGCCGTTTCAGACATAATGAAAGTTCATCCACTTCCCTTTTCTGGCAAGAGATAACCTTACAAAACGCTTGCAATCCCCGTTCGATTTGATTCATCAAAGAGGAAGAATTGTGAATTATTTCAGATCTGAGCTTTGATAAATTTCATGTTTATTTGGGCCCCAATGACCAATTGTTACAGGATGTTTATGACTTCGTACTTTCTCCCGACTGACATATTCGGTTATTTGCAGCTAACTATTTGCTTTATTTCAGCAATATGTGAGATGAGTGATGTGTGGTCTCCTCTTAAATGAAATTAAGAAGGATTTAAAGGGACTGTACAGTACTGGTTGAAGTAAGGATTCGTGTTTTGAACATTCCTAAGTGAGATAATGAAAAGCCTCTTTTGAAATATGAAAGAGCATGTAATTTTAAGAAGGGTTCAACGTTTATTTGATGAAAATTGGTTTTCAAATGGCTGAGACATCCAAAAAAGTGCTAATGATAAAAGGCGACATGCCCCAACTTTATTAGTATCTCTTTGTTTCACATTGTTTTTGGATATCACAGCCATTTCAAAACCGCTTTTCATCGAATAAACTTTTGATACCCCTTAGAACTGCACGCTCTTTCACATCTCATAGAGTGGTTTCTGAATATCTCATAAAACGTTAAAAGCTAAATCTTCACCTCGACCAGAACTGTACACACCCTTTAAGGACGAATCGTCACTTTAAAAATCGATGAAGGTGGAGAATCCGAGTAAAGTTAGAGCTTTCAGATGTTATTTATTCTGTCTCTCTTTTTTTCTAATTTTCCTGTGGTAAATTAACATTGCTATCTATATAGTGATCTCCATCCAGAGAACATACTATACCTCGTCTAGATTGCAAAACCGTTAGCTCCCAAACTCCTGTATATTCATAATACTTGATTCCTATAATAATAATAATAATAATAAGGTATTATTTACCCAGGGTAGCCTCTTCAGTGTTGCCACTGCTCTACCAGAGGGCCCTACTATTATTATTACTCTAGCGTTGCCAGGTACCCATTTATACACCTGGGTCGAGAGGGACACAGTGGGTAAAAACATCTTGTCCAAGGACGTAAGCACTGGGCGGGATTCGAACTCGGGTCCTCCGATCGGGAGTCGGGAGTCTTATCCACTATGCCACAGCGCCCCCAGATTCAATACTTAGAATCTACTTAATTAAGTCCCCCCCCCCTCCCCTTAGACATCAATGGCGTTAACATTCGCTTGATTTCAAAAATTCATTTGTTATACCCGTTGCTCCAAAACTTTGGAATAAATTACCTGAGAAACTGAGGAAGGCATCATCACTTGTTGTCTTCAAATCTTTATTGAAGACTTATCTTTTTTTAGAAGCCTTTGATTAATTTGTTATTTATTTTTCGTGTGTCTAATCAGTGACAGGAGCTCTGTTACATCACAGCGCAGTAGAGTATATTTACATAGTAGCTGCGCTATACAAATTTGTCTAATTATTAATTATAACGTTGAACAGCTTCATCAGTGAAACTTCCATTCGCGCCCTCCGTAGACGAAATTTGGAAATGCTCCTGCTGCACACGGCACGATCTGACACCATACCAGCATCTGAAGTAGAGATCGTTTTAATCTGGGGCTAAAGAACTGTTTCATTTTAACCACCATTTTTCACCATAGGCTGGCAATGTGTGTTCGTTGGCCTATAATCATTTCTATTCATGCCGCAGTCCCGCTGTACAAGGACTTAATCGAAAGTGGTTGAAAAACAGTATGGATACCTCTTTAATCCATCTTCCGCAAGACGTCACGAAATTCCATTATAAACGTTTACCCAAATCGCATCCCTTGTTTGTTTGTCAGGCATATGGAAAGGCCATGCGTGTGATATTATTATTATCTTTTTTTTTTCTTTTTGGGTGGGAGATCCCCTTAATTGCACCTTTACATTCCCCTCCAGCCTGTTATTGCAGGGCAAACTTGGCCGCATGATTCAATCAAGTCATTTCACCGGCAGATGCGTGCCGGTGACTCGCAGAAATTGGATTTCGGTTCGGGAGGGGCGCACGAATCGGCAAGCCGAGAGAAGAGCGAGGGAAAATAGGATTTAATGGAATGAGCCTCACTTTGGCTGAGGCGTCAATAAGGTCGTGCTTTCTCCGGCGTGTAGCTGTATAGCCTCTACCTCTACTGATGTGTGCATTTTTTTTTTCACAAACAGATATGGGAATCAGGGCGTACAGCTTATGTTCCTACTTCTTATTCCCCCTGTCTGTTTTTGCTTGTTCACTGTCGGCCTTTTTCTTTTACCGCTTCAGCGAGGAGGTCACTACTGTAAGGCTGCTGTGGGCCTACATGTTTACAGCTTATATCACAGTTAACCAGTACAAACAGCGCCTTGTACACGAAATCACGTTCCAAATTCTTACTTTCATTTTCATCTGCTCGTGTGGGTTTGTTTTTACTACGGAAATTATGTTCATCAACAGTCATTCTTTAGTGGGTTAAACACTTGCCTTTTAGAAAAGGGTCAGTGCTCATGTTCGTGGACAAGATATGTTTTATCCACGCAGTTCCTCTAGACCCACGTGTATGAATTTGTACATGACATTGTTATATAGGGTGATAATATAGCAGGGCCTTCTATTAGAACCAGGGGCAATGCTAGACTACAAAGGATCTATAAGATCGTATTGTTATTACTATTATTGTTATTTCTACTGTATTATTATCATCATCATTGTTATTGCCATTATCAATATCACCGCCTTCATTATCATAATAAACGTAAAAAATTACATGAGTATTTCATCGTTTTTATGACACCATGACATCATAATTGTTATAATGTTGAAGGCTAAACGTTCTGAGCGCCCTGAATTGACTCGCAAGGATGAACGCAAATTGTATTCTCGCGCGGAGAGAAAAAAACCCCAAAACGTGGAGGCGGAACGAAATGGGCGTCACCTCTCCGTAGAGAGAAATTTAATTATAACCTTGACCGCTTATTATGCTCACAATGCTTAATTCATATTCCTTGTTTACAAGCTGCCCGTGCTGGTTTGGGCACCCTCGCCTGATTACCTCCAGAAAACCGACAGGTGGCTCTCAGGAGGATGACGAAAACTTTCATTAGTTCCATGCCAATCAGGTTTTAACACCAAAGCTTTTCCTATCCCGTTATTGATTCTGAAATGGCGCTACTAATAACCTAGGGGCATTTTGTTTGCCTTTCTAGAATAAAATATGACATATTTTTACGATCCAGTTATCCCATCTCAGTATGATTGTTAATCATGACAGGATATTGTAAATCTGACTTTCATAAACATTCATTTTTAGGCGTCTTGACATCTGCCTAGATTTTCATTGTGATCGTATTACACGTCGATTGTATATTGTACCACTTGGTATGTGTATTTCATTGCTCCTGTTTGCTGGTGAACATGATAGTTTGCGAATTAGGCCAGTGCCTTAATTTCACTGTAAGAAGTAGCCTGCCTGAAATTTAGGTACATTGAAAACTACTTGAGCTAGGCGCCTTCTCCACCGTTTACAAGAGTTTTCTGTCGATGTTTGTCCGTGCGAGCACAGTAGTTTGTAGAGGATGAGAAAATGTCACCGTCAGAGAAGTGTAGACTAGGCAAACGTTTGCGATGCGGCGGGCTGGCAAGGGAGAAGCTCGCATCGGGCTAGCTCATCGGGTGAGAGAAAGTTCGTGCCAAGTTCAAGGCCATGTGACGCCCGTCGCAAAGCCAGCAGACATTTAACACAGCAAAGAGCCATGAACGTTCATAAACATTCCTCTCGTTACGGGCACGTGGAAAAGACAGCCTCGAGTCGTTCAGCCCCGTCACGTTGAAACCACCAGTACGGCAGAGGTGAAATGAGTTCTGATGGAGAAACGATTTGAGTGTGGGCCTCCCACCGGTGACATTCGTATTTTGAAGGAGATATAGGGAAAGATGCGATGAGGAGTACACGGGTCTTCGACATGTGCGGCCCCACAGTGATGATATGCGGCCCTCGGCTTCCCGTAGTGACGTCAAAGTGCATTACGTAGCCTATATGACTACGACCAGGTATGAACAGGGGAGATGGACAGATATGACAAAAACAGAAGAAAAATCTGCATGTTGTGGGTGATTAAGTGATGGAAAATATATTCTTCCGTCTGGCATATCAATCTTAGGCTGGGGATTGTGTGACGATCTTCAACACTCAGAGAGTCAAAGTAAGATCGCTACCACAAAGTATGCTTGATAACACTTTTGAAGTCCTGCAAGAATGTGTGTAGAGTTATAACTGCCATGTTCAAGAAAAAAAAAACATCGAAAATTCAGTCTCATTTTCTGGTAATGCAGTAATCTCAGTTCCCATTTGAAGTTTGGATATGAGCTAATGAACATACTGCTCACCTTTGCCACTATTATACTCTAACCGATACCAACAAGTCTATGGATAGCCTTTGTGCAGTCAGGGAGGTGAGAATCTCTCTTCCCACCTCCCTGGTGCAGTGAAACGTCTTTGTTGAGTCCCATCATTATTTCCGTCGAATCTTAGAGAAAGCTTAGTGATAGGAGTGATAATTCTGATGAAAAATGTCAGCTTGTCGGAAAATAGTCCGATAGAAATTACAACTCAATGAAAATGTGACTACCGGTGATATACACTGGATGCATGTTGAATAGTTATGATTATTTGAAGACCAATGAATCCTCTATATGGCATCCCAATGGAAATGCGAAGAAAATTAATAGAAATGTCTTGGCTACGTAACTATGATACCACTTACACACATCTCCAACGGAATGCCAATGATTCAGGTTTACCCAACAGCTCCATTTTCGGCATGTTTCTCTTAAAGATCGAGACATTTAGTAATGCTCAACATCTGAGCAAAATTACAACCCAACATCAACAGATCCGTCGCCGAGCTGTGAGGACATTATTTTGTTTTTAATCCTGACATGAGCAGAGCAAACTAATTAGATTACAAGTTCAAGGAGAGGATATGTCAATCAGATTTCTATTACGGATTTTTGAAGTGTGCACACAGACAGTGCCCGACTTGTCATATTTTTCAGCTCATTTGACATGATAAACTTTTGCTGAAACATTCGCTGACTTGCGACACTTGCCAATGTACTGGCCGTATCAGTTTCCTTGTTCAGTAGAAAAAAAAAATCATTTTAGTGTTTTCCCGGATTATTTCCGAAAACTATACAAGAACTTTAATTTGAGGACACTCTTGATAACGGCCAATCAATCGATATAGGCGCCTAACATGCGAATCCTCTGGTGTGAGCGGGGCGCGAGAGCGGACAGAATGCACAACCCTTTCCGGTGTTTCACCAATTCTGCCGGTTAGGGAGTGTTTGACATGTAATTGGGGGTTCAAAGAGATCTGATCACCAGTCTCGGCTGTTCAGCAGACTCGGGTTGACACACAGAAACGTGAGAGTGTGTATTCGACAGCCATTTGAGACAAGGCATACTCCTTGCCTCCTCGAGTGAACACGTGATTTGAATCGAGTACATGTACTGATAGCAACGGAAGTCTCGTAAATACGTCTTTTAGCCTTTCCTGTCATGTCACACTGGAATGGTAAATAATAAAGAAAAAATACACGTTTTGTTGCTGACATACGAACAGCAAACTGCTTCTTTTGTTCAATAACTTTCTATCTAATGCCGACGACGAGATAGCTTGTTTCATGGGTGTTATTGAAACATAATACAACGAGAGAATTTTGACAGACGACACTTTGCACTGACAGTAAATTGCAGTGAAATGGTGATATTGAGTGAATAACACGATTTTTCACTTTGTGGTCAAATTCCCCAGCACTTCCATAATATTCATTGAAAAACATATGAAATGAAAAAACCTATCGTGATTCGTGTTTAACTATACCTTTGTCATATGGCCATAAAACCAAAAGTCATACAAACTTTATCTTTAAAGTTTATAATATATATTTACCCAGAGTAGCCTCTTCAGTGTTGCCACTGCTCTACCAGAGGGCCCTCCTATTATTATTACCCTAGCGTTGCCAGGTACCCATTTATACACCTGGGTCGAGAGGGACACAGTGGGTAAAAACATCTTGTCCAAGGACGTAAGCACTGGGCGGGATTCGAACTCGGGTCCTCCGATCGGGAGTCGGGAGTCTTATCCACTATGCCACAGCGCCCCCAGATTCAATACTTAGAATCTACTTGATTAAGTTCCCCCCCCCCTCCCCTTAGACATCAATGGCGTTAACATTCGCTTGATTTCAAAAATTCATTTGTTATACCCGTAACGTTGAACAGCTTCATCAGTGAAACTTCCATTCGCGCCCTCCATACATATGTTTGCATAAAGAAGTGTCAACATCATACAGCAGTTTACTTCTGACCGAATGCATGAAAGTTTGACATGCTGTTTAAAGTTCAGAGATTTGGTTTTCCCCTCGACTAAACATACCCGCAAGAAGGAAGTAGCTCACGTTAAGTGCCTAGATATCACGAGTAAAGTCTCTCGCTCAACGTTCTGTCACACACTCTGGGACACATTCCTCGACAACCCTTTGCCGATGTCGATGATATCGTCTGAATAGCCGTCGAAATGGCTTGGTATCATACAGAAGATAGAAAATCGCGTCGTCTGGTTTGAACTCCTGTATCTGTCCAAGACTATGTCTCCATCGAAATGAATTTGTGGTGAAAAGGAAGAGGAACAGCACAAGCTGTTGGGCCACCAATTCTGATCAGCTGCGTCCTTTGTCGGGCCATTCCGCCACAATAATATTCCCGCGGTCTGTTTGTTGTCGATCACCGTAAATGAGTTTCCACCCTCACCCCTGCACTCTTGATGGAAATGTTTACTTGAGAGGATCTTCGAGAAAACCAAGCAGGAAAAGCAGTGGTTAGTACACACCTCCCTTTTTTTATCCTTTTTTTTTTCGGGGTGGGGGGTGGGGGGGGTGGGGGAGGGGAAGATGTCTTCCATAGACAGAAATGAAGATGCCACAAACAAAATGCTAGTTAAAAATCAAATAAACCAATGATGCGTGCGCTTCACAACGTGTTATCATCATGGCGTCATCATTCTTACAGAAGTGTGAGGTTGTAAACACTCAAGTACAAATCGTGCGTTAGTCTTGTGACTTTTAGTGTATCATTACGTGTATTATTACTTCTAATCTTTGTGTGAAGAGGCAATTAAATATCCACGAGTACAAATGAAATGTATCATTCCATACTACAGGATGTCGGAAGCGACTGTCTGGTATTGATGTAAACAGACAGATCTACATCTACAACAGTGTAGAATATGATCGTGATAAAGGGAACTGCGCAAACTTGAAAAAAAAAAAAACACTCTCCTTTTGCCATAAAAGGTAAATGTGCTGTTGACCATGCAGGAGGCTCCCTTTGCAGTAAAGATCTGATCTTAAAAGTCCTGTTTACCTTTGGGCGCAGTGATTTAAAAATGTTCAAGATATCACTTTTGATGCATATGTGTAGGTCAATTGTATCACTAAACACCCTACCATATATATATATATATATATATATATATATATATATATATATATATATTTTATTTTTTTTTTTTGCAATAAAGCCTAAAATATAAGGAGATATCATTATTTTTCTCATTAAACCATAACCGTAGACGGTTTAGTCTGGAAACAATTTTATCATAACTATTGTTCACATTTTGTATATTTAACAATGCTTAACATCGATTCTACTGATTCAAATTTTTACATTGGTTGTTTTTATCCTTACTTCAAATTTTAGAACTCTTTTGAAGCACTAAAGCTGGGTTATTGTTTCATCTGCAAATCGTAAATTATGCCTTTAAGTTAGCTAACGAGAATCAGAACTGTCAAAGCAACATCACCTTCTTACCATGTAGGCTCCTATACGTATTGCTATTTCACAAAAATGAACCAATACCGTTCTGGCTCTTATTGAAGAAGCAGTGTATTTACTGAATCGCACGTCACTCGCGGGACAATTTGTATTATTCAATGAGTCACACTGCAGGAAATGGGTGATAGCATACTACTTAGAGATCACGTGGACGGTGATTTGGCATACTTGTTGTCTTGTGCTTTGCCTGACTTTTTTATTCATCGTACACAGCTGAGAAATCGGTCACCAGTGCCGTCAGAGCTTGATCTATTTGGGAATAACTGGCACTGACCTGGGGACGACGGATGAAACCATTACCCTCCGTACGAGCCAGAGTTATCTAGACTTAAATTAGTCAGAATTGATCATTGTTAAGGCTGACATTCGTCTTCCGGCTTGTCTCCCCGAATTAGTCCGCCGCGCAAGGCAGCTTATCTTGTACATGCAAATCGGTTTGGACACATTTGCGAGATGTGAATCTTCCTACTCGGAACCTCACAGTCTCTTTGCAGATTAACCCTGGTTCAGCGATATCCTCAACGAATGTGAAAATCGTAGTCGCAGGATGCTGGCTATGTAACTACATCGTAGAGGAATAAACTTTGGTATGTGTCCTTTTTCTACATCAGATACACCGCGTAGGCGGGGGCCTCCTCACTGTTTGTGAAATATGTGCGTGGGGTGGTTTTCTTGTTGCCATGGTAACGAAAACATAATGTTTCAACTTGATGTAGAATCTTGGTGTAGCTGCATTGGTAGTGGTGCTGTCATCACAGTGGACATGGTCATTGGTATTTTGATAGATAGGCCTACTTATGTTAATCAATAATGTAGTTTAGTATTATGTTTTTTCATTGCATTATCATAATGATTATTCTTATCATTATTGGTTGAAGTGTTACAATACCATCACTTATGCTACATTTGCAACAACAATAGCAGTGATGATAATATTGATAATATTGTTATTAGTATTGCTGTTATTACTATTAACATTATCATTTTCACCATCTAATCACCAGGATTTCGCCGTGAAAGTTGTGTAAGTCAAATAATTTCCAATTATAATAGATATGTTATAATGTATACATTATGTACAATGTTAGTATTTTCATATGAATGTACGGTTTCCTTAGTAGATTGTCATGTCCGTGCCCATGTGTGTCTCATCTCATTTGTGATGTCAGACGTTTTTAATCATACCAACCTCAAACCTAGCCAATATTCTTCTATGATTTTTCATCTTTTTTTACTTTTTGACTGCAAACATATGATATATTGATCAATATATATACATTACATATACTTTACTCACTGTGAAGTATACTTAAATTCATAATCATGATTACTAGTAACTACAAGAGATTTAAATTGTATCTTCTAGCTGTCTTTCTGTTTCTCTCTATCTTTGCACACACACACACACGCGTGCACACACGCACACGCACACGCATATATATATATATATATATATATATATACATTATATATATATATATATATATATATATATATATATATATATATATATATATATATATATATATATATGGCTGTTGGTGTGATGGAGAGAGAGAGCGAGATTGAAGAGATAGGATGCTGACTGTGGGATCGACGAAAGAATGGAAACATTACTGTAGAGTAGAGAGGAAAGGATCGCTAGGATGGTATATTGTCCTGGTCCGTCATAATGAAAATTCGAGGAGGAGAAGTAAGATTCCGTCGGATTGCCATACGCTGGTGCAGTATTTGCCGAAGGGTCTGGGCATATTTGCTGAATATTCCGAGGTTGAAATCTGGGGATAAACACGTTCTTGTACGAGAGCTATAGCTGGCAGCAGGATGGCTGTTCGCATTTTCTATCATTAGCACTCCCCCGTAATGTGCCGGAGATCGTGACAGTACCGCTGTTCCTAACATACATGTTTCATGCATGTTTCATGGAGATACATGATCTTGACACGTGTAGAGGTACTTGTCTTTCAATGACACACCTGCTTTCAACCTCCCCACCCCCATCATCGGGGGAGGGTGGGGGTGGAGGGCCGGGTGTGTATCACTCGTGTCTCAAATAGGAGGATATGTTGCTTTGTAGAAATAATAACTGGAGAATGAAGAAGGGATTAAACCTTGATGCGCTTGCAAGTCTTATCGGTGTTGGGCATATTCCCTGTCTTAGCTGTATCCTCACAATCTATGAACTAGTTCAGGGTAGGGCCCCGGATTAAACCTCGTTTCGGATGAACTGCTCTGAAATTGCTGTGATCAGAGATACTCGTCTGCTTCCAATGCAGGGATATTTGGAGCATATCTGCTCATATCCGTTCCACACACAAGAGTGGCCAAGTGGGGATGGCATGAATAATAGAACGGCTGATCAGCGTGTATGTCGGGTAAGTAACGTACCAACAAGTATCATTATAGGAGGGATAGGGGGGGGGGAGAAAGAGAGGGTGTGTGTGTGTATGTGTGTGTGAAAGACGGAGAGGGAGAGAGAGAAAAAAATAGATAACAGACAATCTTGAGTTGGATGACTACGTGTTTACGTGCGCGGGATGTGTTGAAAACTGCACAGCCTTCCACATTTGTCACCCAGACACATACGTGTTTTTAACAAATACATCGTAAGAACTTTCGTGCAACCCCGTGCATTCCCTCTTCGACGCTGTTCTCGGAGCCATATGCTCTAAGACAGGTTATGTCATTGTGTGTGTGTGTGTGTGTGTGTGTGTGTGTGTGTAATGGGACGGGGTTACATCAAACTGTATAGGCAAGTGGCAAATGTTGCTTTCATTTCTTATTCATGTCTGCTTATTTTAAGAGTACTCGAACTTGGGCTTGCAGAAATGTTCATATTATTCAACACAGTTACGCATTTTGTTGTTTTTATTGGTAGTAAATTAAAGATTTTGTCTGAAAATGATGGAACACTTTTTTTCATTTCATTCATTTTTTATTAAATGTTAAATTGAACATTAAGTGTAGCTCCACATTGTTGGTTATCATCAAATTGGAGCAGCACGCCCTAATTTTCATTTACAGTATTCAAACTTGAATGCTGAAATAAAATTTCATTCCATATTCAAATTAGATTTGATGCAGAAAGTGATATCAAACAAAAGAGTTTCATCAAACTTGATCATAAAGTAAATACTACAGTGATGAACTCTCAATTGTCACTAGCTTTCACCGAGAAGTGATATCGAAAACATTTGTTTCGATGAAAATTCTACCCGTCCGTTTGTTTGATTGACCCTTGTATTTTCTAAGCCAACTCGAATGTGGAATTGCATTACAATTTACGTGCATTACCACTTACTACCGACAGACAAAATATTTAGCTCGAAAAATGAAGCTGCGAACCGAGACACGAGTCCTATTCACTAACTTATCAGATAAAGGTCACAGTCAACTCTTCACTAAATAAACGACATTATTACATAATTTCAAGACAGTTTCTTGCGAGGGTCAGTGTGTACAGAAAATAAGGCAGACTCTCCTAAGGATGTGCGATCTTAGTGTCCCTGTATAGCCACCATGTTTTCGCACAGTTGAGGAGTAATGTTGATCGATTACTCAGTAATCATCTCGATGGCCGATGAGTGTATTGGATCGATGTCGGACGATGCCGGCTGTAATACTGGAAGCTTCGAAGCGTGAATGAGAAGTTTTTTGTTTCTCCATGAGCAACTGGCGGCTCGTAGACCGAAGCGACGTCAAGCCAAGAGGCTCCGCGGCGAGGGGACGGCTCCCTGTAGGACGTCCTCGTCACCACGATTAATAAGACTGCACAGCATGGAAAGCAAGAGTCGCTTGCATGTACATATTGATGTTTGACAGTCATTTCCGTTTTCAGTGTTATTTGCGTTCCTGTCGCGCAGTATCATGTTGTTATTTCGTGGCGTCGCGGCAAAACAAGCAGAAAAGGGTCGTCCACAGGCAGCGCACTTGCACGCTTCTTCACTGGCCAGTTCCGCATCATCATATTTGCTAGTGGAGTCATGTTGCTCGAATAAATCAATACAAGCATATTTCACGAGTAGTGGGAGGAGTCGTTTTAAACATGCTTGTTATTGTTTTATAATTCCCTCTCTCCCGCTCTGAATCCGATATTATTGTTGTTCGCATTTAATTTACTTCAGCCGGAAGAGTGACGTACTTCAGACAGCGCACAAGAGAATTGATAGAAAAAAAAATTATGGCGTGTCTTTCGAAATAATCAGCTGTAGAAACACGTACACTGTAATGACAAGAACATTGTTCAAGAAAATATGAAATACATTATCACGACTGTAATAATTAGGCCTAATGATTATTGTGTCAGCGAAAACAGAAAACGTCACACTCAAATTTGCCTTCACCTGTTTTAAATGTTTGTCCCTATACAGGAGAATAATGATTACGAACTAAATTCAATTTGACCTACTGTATTTTGCGAAGTACCAAAAGTACTGGTTACGTTAGTCATTTTGAAGCTTATGAAAACTTCAGTTGTAAGGTAAAAAAACTATCGATCCCAACTTAAAAAAAAAAAACCAATCTTGAAGAAATCCCGATTCATTCATTTTTATTCTCTGCTAGAAGTCACATACGACTGAGGTATCCATCCGTTTCTAGACTTCTAGTATTGTTTTTCCTTCTTTCGTTGTTGTTGTTTTTTTCATTCGTCTCCCATTTAAGCTTTGCCGTTGACTTCTGTAGCTTTCTGCAGCGTTAAAATGATGAATCTATATGTCACTATCCAGCATGGAGGGAAAGGGTATAAGTAGTCGAGATTATGCACTACGTTTCATTCCAGCTCCGTATCTTCTCCTCAGGAAAAAAAAAGAAGAAATCTAATGCCTCGAGTTTTATGTTAATCCCCTTCTCTCCTCTGCCTGGACCTTCCTGTTTAACCCAGTTCTCTCTTGAACGCGAATTCAATCTCCTTCTTGCTTTATCTGAAGGAATAGAAAAAGACTCGAGCTCTCCTCGTGTTGTCGATAATCCACGTCGAAATCCTTTATTCATGATTCATGACGGCTTTTCCTGCTTGACACTACCTAACCTAACCGTTGATAGACCATAAAGCGATGGGACATGAGAAATTATGAGTATGATGTTGTCCTGTGTTATACCTATATAGAGTACTTGAATACCAGTTCATTCGTCATGTTCGTACATAAAGGTGGTTATTAAGAACTTTAACTCGTTCAATCAGTCATCCACCACCTAAAAATCATTGCTCTTTAATATCGTCAGTGTTTGCAGATTAAACGATGATAGATTACCTTATTGGTCTAAAAAAAAAACACCTCACGACTGTTTTTACAGTACCATAATACTCTTCATCTTGCAGCCCATATTCTGACTATAAACACCCTGTTCATCTATTGCATTTGTGGCAAAACGTAGCTGAAACTCAATTTCTACCTGAATTCCTCATCAGAGAGGTATCTTCCCCAACATTAATCTTTTATCACCCTCCTTATTCCATCCAACAGGTATCCCTGTATGTATACCACCACCAGGCATCAATACCACGCAACAACACAGTCTCGTATAAATGAGAGTTATCCGCGGAAGATGTCCTCGTATCGCCATCCGTGATGCAACTCTATTACTCCAGGGGTTTACAGGTGTGACGCGAAGGACTCGGTATAATGTATTCCAACAAGGACAAACTCTCGATCCATTTCCGGTCGTCCACGGTTGACTTCCATGGTAATTATCCTTCCTATCTTACGATGGCAATAGTATAGATGGCGGTTCTCTCAAGGACCTCTTTTTTGATGAATAAAGGGCAATGCACGGAGGCATATCCAACATAATTTTGATAGTATTGTTATCCGTGATGACGGGTACTGATTAGGAGCTGGGCGCCACGATATGGTGGGTGAGAGAGCTTCTTTTTTACTTCAGCTCCTTGAAAAGGGATAGCAAAAATGGCTTTAAATCTTGGCCACTTTCTCTGAATTAGATATTCCTATCTTTAAGAAAACTTAGATGTACCAAAAAGAATCGCGTGTCTTTCTCTCAAAATTCTCTTTTCCTCTCAAAATCCATCGTAATGATAACGGCGAGTTTTTGACCACATTGTTCGATGGGGCATAACGCATATTACATTGTTTGTGATGGATTAATGCAGGAAGGGGTTTTATCGTTTGTCATGTGCTATATGCGTGCGTTATCATCTCTTCTGCTGGAATGATTAATGAATTAATCAATGAATGGATGAACTAATGAATGAACGAACGAATGTTGCATACTGAAAAACAATAAGGGGTCCAAATATGATTTTCGAATGGAAGTGTGAAACTCTATAAACGAGCTAGCTACTTTAATAGCATGATAATGAATATAGAACTTTATGGGCTGCTGATAAGAGAACAGGAATATGAATATCTAATACAGGATTATAATCATATTTACCTGATATTAAAGGCAAGATTTACATGTGCAGCAATGGTATGAAGGTGATTTTTTTTTTTAAATCATCAGCCTATATATTGTTGACCAATCGTTAAATCACTTATATTTATGCATCACATGAACATGTAAGTCTGATACCTTTACGGTCACCACCAAAACGTTTTGAGGTTAGATCCAAGATCACAAAACACAATTGCATGGTGATGATCCGACTTGTGAGACTTATATTGTGTCTGGTTTTGGAGGGGTCCAGAAAGACGAAATCAATCAGTGGAATTATTGGTCTTATCAGTTGTGTTGTCCAAAATAGAAAGATTTGCGTCAGAATTTATCGGGGTAATGGCTTAACTGAGTCGACCATATTTCTTCAAGATATGATTGACGGTGAATGGCTATAAAAATGCCTGACACGACGTGACATGTACCCCTTTCCGTACCGCTGTCTAAACGTCTCATTTGTATCACACACGTTATATTAGCTTATTGGTTGTGATAGGGTTAATTAAGTATGCCGTCTTGACCTGGTTCAAATAGAGGCGCAGAGGATGCAAGCTTTGTCCGGGTGTTTATAAATTGCTGCTACTCTCGCAGAAGAAGACGGGTATAGTTTATATCAGTGCTGAGACGAGGAACAGCCGTTCAGCGTGCAGCACAACTAACAGTTGAAGAGTGACGTGCATAAAATGAATGATAATTTATTCACTATAGTCCGTGGGCCGTTTTCTTGCAGACAAACAAGCTTCTAAAAAGTAACAAATGACCAGATGGGGAATGGTTT
This sequence comes from Diadema setosum, assembly GCF_964275005.1. Taxonomy (NCBI): domain Eukaryota; kingdom Metazoa; phylum Echinodermata; class Echinoidea; order Diadematoida; family Diadematidae; genus Diadema; species Diadema setosum. Next base: position 35,207,561 of record NC_092698.1, read on the forward strand.
TTGCGCTGAGAGTCGAGGCTCTCTCAAGAGCTGCTGAAGTCGTCACGTACAGTATTCGATTCGCGCGTGCGTAATAAGAAACCGCAGTCAATGGACTTCGCGCAATTCATAATTGATCTTCTGTAGATTGTGAGCCCGATGAATGTAGCGTTTGCCTAGCGCAAACTATCGCCAGTGTGTAATTACAGGTTGTGGGTGTTGCTTTTTCTTGGCTCGATTTGCTCTTTTCTGAATAGAGGCTATGTAACATGTGTAAGTGCATCAGTGAAGTGTCTTTTGAAATGTTTTTCTCCTCTTACCAAGCTCCATGCTGCTGGTTTGTGATCATGCTTGATACAACACTGCGTGCCAGCAACAATAACCAGCACTCTTTGCCAATATTTCCTCTCTCTGCCCCTGTATCAAATTACCAATACCTGGACACTAAACTGGTGAAGTGTGGATATTCATCCGCAGTCAAAGGGGGCTGGGAAAGGAAGGAAGACACGGTTTACAGTTGCATGGAAATGAAGAGCACAGAAAAATAGGGAAACGGGATTTAAGACTATTATTACCAGAATGAAAGAACACGGGGTCGGATTGCACGGATGGACGGTTGAGCTGGCTGCTATCAGATCAGCATTATGAATGCTCGCCAGAGCGTGGCGAGATATGAATCATGCTGGACGGGTTTATTACGAGGAGAGTCAAGTGTTGGGCCGTACCTAATGCGCGGGTGAAATTCGTAAGGCGGAGCTTGGAGCAGGCTGATTTCAGCTTCGTATTATGATACGCCAGACATTATAGAAACTGGTTATCCTTGCCTGTCACAACGACCCTTTACTAAGGGTCGAGTGTAAGCGACTACGTGGCGCTTTTCATCTCAGCTATCGTCTCTGCCGAGGTTAGACTCTTAAGCATGTTTGGCTCTAACGAATTTTCTTTGCCCACCATGTTTACCATTTCGTTGCCGTCGTCATCCCTCGCCGTCCATTTCTCTGATAGCATTTTCTTCTTTTAAGTGACAAGGATAGGAGGGGCTGTGATTTTCGCCAGCACCGTGGCGTCATGTGTGCATTTCTGTCATGGTCCTGTCGATTGAGGTGCCGCACCGTTCCTCGCCAACTTCCTTCGCCCCTCATCACGTTATCTTCTCGTTTGCCCGCTCGTTTATCCTCCACGCCGGGTAACAGGCGAGAGGTGTTTGCGCGGGAAATTTGTCACCGGGCAGACCGGGTGTTTGTCTTCTATTGCTGGACCTCAGTGAGTTGTTTCACACCCCTTGAGAGCGCAGAGAGAAGACAATGAAACACGTCTGCTTATGGATGGAAGAAGCATACTCTGCCCCCCCCACCACCACCACCCTCCTAAGATACGCCAGTTGCGCGGATATGATAAGATGAACCGGAGCATCTCAAAGTGTGGCGTGTAAGTACTCTCGTGTTCGTCGATGCAATTGTGTTCTGAGATAACAAAGACACTGTACGTTGTAATAATACTCACTCAACGATTTTAATTTCTGGCCTGTTCCGATGATCGTGTTGGTTGCAACCATTTTTTTTCTTTATAGATTGTCATGCTTGACTAACCATGTTCTTCATTGAGCATTTATCTTGATCAAATACATGTATGAAGCAAGGCAGCTAATTTCAGTGGTACACTGTAGTACTTCAAACCTCCGGTAATATACTTACTCCTTGGTTAGGCTAACTTGACACCATTTTCATTTGAAACCAACACAATCTTCTTATAGGATTTAACCAGTCACACCAATCCGATTCTTGGCGACCTTTAATCGTCTTATTAACCAAACCCTGTCTCTTGCGGTTCCAGATGATAATGAATACCTTTATTATCAAAAAGCAGATTGAGAATACATTAATCAGGTGTAGCTTTCTGTCGTGCATAATTATTATTAATATTTGTTTTTGATATTAATAATCCTGTTGAGGTTTTAAAAAAACTACCTGGAATTTTAGAGTAGATATCAACGTTTTACTCTGTTGAGTTTGAAGAAGAGAAAAACAAAAAGCGATTGGAGAGCAAGTCACTCTCGCTGACGTTAGGGGACATCGTCTGGCCTGTCACCGCCTCATTCCTTCGATCATAGGTCAGTGAAAGTTCACTATGCCAATGACAGTGGGGTCTTTGTCATCACCGTTGAAAGATGGCCCATGATGAAGTTTACTCCGCATCACGTATGGCTGAATTACTGTCATGCGCTCATCATCTTCACCCAGTACCAGTAATGACTATGATTGTACACTGTATATTATGTTTAATGACACCATTAGAGCTCAGGAATACCTGCCACTGTGCAGCAATAAACCTGTAATAGGAGAAGGGCGCCTCCATCGTCAGGAACAGAAAGCGGTCGCAAGCAGGTAGCAAAATGGCCTGAATATCAAACACGTCATTGTGATCTGTAATTTCGAATTTACCCAATTTCTTCCCGCAGAAAATCAACAACATTGACTGTAATAATGCTAAAAATGATTTCACACTAGGTATTAATTTCTGTTACAGAATTAAATAGATAAATTCCCACAAGTAGGATTCAATGGAAGAGTAATCATTGGGGGGGGGGGGAAGAAGGTGTGTTATTGACGAGGATTACTTGTGCTCAGATCTTTACAGGCGAGATCATTGGCCTTCATGAGCATTATACGGGGGTTGTAAGCGTAGAATGCGCACGGTCGTCGAAGTCGTGAGGAAAGAGAAACCCCGGTAGCGATCCTATTATTCCTCTAATGTAAAATAGCAATACGATAGTGGGTATCACATAACACATTTTCAGGGGAGGTTTATAGACAAGAAATTTGCTGTAATAGCAAAACTTTGACATTCCTTGCACTTACATTATTATTTTCAAGTTACAACATGATCGCATCTGGAATTACTTGCCTCCGTTCCTTTAGCACGAGCTTTTTTGTCAACAGTGACAATGTTACACAGAAAGCAAAGTAAATCTGTATTTTCATGGAGCTATAGCTCCATGGTTTAATCTATAAATATCCCAAAGCTTATCATGGGATGATGTGTTCTCGCTTTCCGTAAAAAAAGACAACTTTCTCTAAGTGCCCATGTATTAGAAATATTAGATTGTAATGCGACAGCGATGAATAACCTTGTTATTACTCCCATCATGTATTATGTATGTATATGTGTACATCGTGTGTGTGCGTGTGTGCGTGCGATGAATAACCCAGTTATTTCTCACATCATGTATTATGTATGTATATGTGTACATCGTGTGTGTGTGTGTGTGTGTGTGTGTGTGTGTGCGCGCGCGCGTGTGTGTGTATTTGTGTGTAAATGTGATGATGAAGGGCATGAGGGGAAGAACGAAGGGGAGGGGAGGTGAGGGATCGGAAGGGAGGTGAGGAGAATAAGGAGGGGGGAGGGGTGATGGGGAGGAGCGTATGAGGAAAACCGGAAGGGGAGGGGGAAAGGGAGGTGAGCGGAAGGTAGAGGTGAGATGAGTGGGAGGTTAGGGAGGGGAAGGTGAGGGGAACGTCGGGGTGACCAGAGGGTTAGGGGGAGGTGAGGGGGGTAAGAGGCGAGTTATTTCACACCTTTTGAATCTATCATCTGGCGATTTTTAGCTGTGCAGTTTGTTTCAATAATAACTCGAGAGCATGTAAATCATCAATCACTCCAATTTCAGGGGGTAACGGAGACGTCTGCCTCACCAAATTGAGTTACAATTCGGAGCAAGCCGAGTCAACTTATTGGCCCCTTGGTCGGTGAAAAATTTTCATGTCTTGAGTGTTGAAGTTGTCATCCATCAACCCAGCAAGTTTGCTCAAATTGAGTCCCTTTCCCCCATTCGTTATGACGCCACTAACTTTAGCGATGCATCTCTGCGCATTTAACCCCTTTTATAGCAGCACTGTCGTAAAATGTCATTGCTGTTGCACACAGTAATCTTGCTTGAGGCATTTACAGGGTTAAACAGTCATATTTTATGTTCTGATATTTCTGGCGCCCTGGCTATCATGCCATGAAACATTGATGTTGCACAGGCAGGCCGTAATGATATGATGTCGAACATGACGTCTGGTCACTCTGCTGTAAATGTATCAGATTTATGTTTCCTTTTGTCTGACGAGTGCCTGAGTGCATTCGGCGTCTCACAGCTGTACAAACTGACAGCATGCAAAAGTAACAGCTTGTACTTATTTTACAACCCTCTTGTAAACATTAGACGTTTATAAGAGGGTTGTTCTCCAACCAAGTTGACAATCATGAAATTTTAATGATCGTCAACTTTGTAGGAGAACAGTCTGTAAACCAATGTAAGGCAATAGTTGTTCGCAAACCTTTTGTACATCCTCGTGATGATAGCTAAATTCGTACGGCTTCGTGTAGTTAGAGCTATGTGCGTCTCCAAGTTTGACTCTTCTGTATCTCTGCACAGAATGTGGCACTGTTTGTTAATTCAAGGAGGTGACACCTCCCTGGTTAATGTTGTAGAGTCTGTGAATGTTGTGGATGATGCAACGTTATGAAAGCACGTAGCCTTAGCTAGTGATGTTCACGGTATGTAGATATCAAATAACATCTTGTCTCTCTTTGTTCGCATCTGTTCTCACTCTTCAAGACAAAGGGCAAAGGTGTGAACTAAACAAACAAAAAAAAAAAGGCGCGAAGTGAGAATTTAGAGAACACGTTTTTACCGCCTTTCTCAATGCCGTCCTGTCGCGTTCGTTAATTGGCTTTTATCCCCCTCGCTACCCAGAGGTTAGAGTAGTAATTACCGATGATCAGCATTCTTATTTTAGTAACTATAAATACGAGTAAGCAATTTGAAGATATATTTTTTCTTGAAATCTGTGTGACCAAGACCGCAGTTCAAGCCTGCAAACGAGATTTGCACAACGACTTCAACCACTGTTAATTCTAACTATTCAAAATACATTCATTGTTGATCAAGACAGCATACTAGTAAAACGACTATGCATTAGTAGGCTTTGGACAAGAGTGTTGTTCGAAAAGCAAATTTGGGTGAAAACGTAAAATAGAATAAGATAAAAAGAAGACAGTAGAAAGGATGTTCCTTTCAAGTGCGTAACTCACTGTTTCACTTTCCCAACTCTCTTATGTCAGGTGTTTGTGTCACGGAACCCGTTGGCAAGGTTTATCACACACGCCTGAGTTACAGATCCTTGCACGCAGGTTCCCACTCTTTAAATCATTTCATGAGCGAAAACTGCACCTCAAAACTTACAAGGCTGTCTTTTTAAGGTTACAAAAGGATTCTAGATAAGCGAATGCGTATCCGGTATGCGGAGCTGACACGGCCTGCAGAACTTGCAAGGGTTTCGCCTTTGAGTGCTTGGTTTGGAGTTTGTTTTGAGTCTTCATCCGCAGAAATAATGATATAGATGAAGTGACGAGTGTCATGCTTAGAATTCACTATTTCAACTCTTTTCCAAAGTGTTCTGATTTAAATTTTCAAAAATAGATGACGAAGTTTTACGTTGAGAAAATAAACAATCGTACTTTGGACTACCGCAAGTTTTCTTCAACATCCAGAGTGGCCTTTAAACCGACTCCTTTCCTTTTGCATGTGAGAGAGAATTGTTGTACAGTCTGCGTTTTTAGGTAGGAGTCTAGCTCTCTATGGATGGGGGTATTGAAGTAGATTACTTCTGTGATGCCCCTACCATTAGCTACCGACATCATTTTAGTTCACTGAGTACGCGGGCAAACAGTGTTGTACGTCAACTGTGTTCATTTTGTTTTTCATTAACGGACAGCGCCGCCACAGGTCGCATCATTATATGCCAGAGACTGAGCAACATTGGAGCTGCATGCAGCAGGGGGTTTCGTCGCTGAAACGGCTCAGTCTTTACCATGACAAAAATGAGAAAGGCCTCTTCGACATCGTCCACTGACGGCTTCGTGCGCACTACTATCTTCAGCTGTCGAAACGTGGAGTCTTCAACGCACACGCGAAAGGCTGATGTAAACATAGGAATCAATCAACGTGGTAAGTTGAAGGAAGAATAGCAATTTGCACTCAATTTAGGTATGATTTTGATGGGTATTCGGTCATTATTCTCCCTGTATTGGGTCCCTTGCTGATTGTGTGATTTGAGTGGAACTCTTTTGCTTATCAGTGAGAAGATACTACTAGACTTAGAGAGGTGCTCGTTGTGTATGCGTGACCGTGAATTTTGCGCTGCTCAAATAGGTTTATGATTAAATGGGTGATACCACACGGTTGACATGAAAACTAAATGTTTCGGAAAGCGGAGATACGGACTCCGCTACAATTTGAGTGGATTGCTCTTTTTAACATGCATGCCCACGTTCGATGTATTGATCGAGCGAGGGTTACACGTGACACCTTGACACGAAACAGTTGCTGACGAGCGAGCGAGTCTACGCCCCTTTCCATCGCCCCCGACTCCGTTGAGCGTCGCCAATTTGCGGGGGTATTTTGACAGGGACTCGAGTGAGTCGGGTCTGGCAAGGAATCCGCGGGACATCTTGGTTAATTACCTTCGTTAGGAGAAGGCCCATCAGTCACAGCATGTCTTCGTTCTGCAGCGATAACTTCACGAAGCAGCAGCAACGTAGAGCTTCAACCGCCTGTCTATTTAAAACGCTTCTATTATACTTGACATTTTCCTGCACGAGCGCTTCGACAGAAGTACGTATAACTGTTGTAAGAAAAGTAAATTCATATTGATTTGTTAATGTTCGGCTACATTCATATTGGTATTGTTAATGTTAGGCAAGTTCTCTTGCATGACGTTTCCAAGGCAATCAATTACAATTTTGTATTGCGCGCCTAGAGAGTTGATGTACTTTGGCAGGAATTGCACACTGATTATTTACTGCTAATGTTTAATATCGCGAGATGATGGGAGTGATTCTTTCGGCTGTCCATATGTCACGATATTCCGATCAAGGTACATGGTCCGATCTATTACCTATCCCCGGCTAGGATACTCTTGCCCAAGATATTATATATTAGCGTGGATAGAATGTCCTCTCTAAATTACACTTCCGCTATTTCATTGCACAAAATCCCCGGAAACCGGAAAAGATCAGAAAGTCACTGATTGTGAGCCGCTGACCTGCACTCCATGACCTCTGTGCGTGTAGGAACTACTTCGTACCCTCAGGCCTCTTGTATCGAGACACGGAGAACTGCACCGGTATCGCACTGCGCGATGTATCGACGTTTACAATTTGAGTACTCTCTCGAGTCTCGAATGAAAATGAAATGAATTTCAGTATTGCCATATCTGTGTGTCATACTTCACTTCCATAACGTTACAGTCTACACACGGAAATGCCGTTCTGTGTTTGTTCTTGCTTGAAATTACTTTGAATCAGCCGCAAACTTTGTTACGATAAACTCATGAAAAACATAACCCATTTAGAGTATTTTTGCAATAGGGTTAAAAATAAATGGGCAATAGTTCCATAATGTCCCCACCACTTTCCAAGCAAATGTGTGTGTGTACATCCGTGCGTAAGCTAACCAGGGTAGGGTAGTGTAGAGTGGTACTGGCAAAGTTAGTAGGGGACTACATAAGGGACTCTTTCCGACCGATGAAGTAAATCCATGAGATTCAGAGTCTATCTAAAAAGAAAACACCAAATATGTTGCATGATGAGAACGAGAACACCGTTTAGTTGAAAAATGAAACTTGGTATTCAAAGAAAAATAAATGATTTCATTTTAAGACATATTTAGCGCATAGAAGTAGGCCTACCTTCTTTGTCGTAAACCTCCCGTCACATTCAATGAATTTGTACCCCAGCTTGATAGGTTAACATGTTTATTTAATTCAAAAAACACGAGACATACTCGTAATATGTCGTGTACAATCAATAAACCTTGGTCATACTCGTGTCTGTAATTGTAAAGTGTGCTTATATTATTTTGTAGGAGTTATGGACTTTGAAGCATGATTCTGTATAGTGCAGGGGGCATTTCATGAATCTTTTTGGTCCGATATTTTTCTGACAAACTATTATAAGCTACTGAAATCCTTTGCATCTGATTGGCCGAGAGCAAATTTGTCCTGTCGGACAAAATGCTTCATGGAATGCCCCCTGGTCTCTAGTTCGAGACCAAAGAAGAGCCACATGGCATACCAGTTTTCCACATGTCGTCTGATATTATACGCCTTTCCAATACACCCACTTGCAGTGCATAGTTCCCCGCCTTTTTCGTCTCCGTTTGCGATTTTACCGCTCTATGCTTGTCCCTTAATCCCTGATTAACCCTTTCGCCTTTTAAATCCCTGTTTGTGCACTGTAGCGCGCTTTATCAGTCCGTGCAAACCTCCTCACCCAATTCGTAGGATTACACATACCATCATTCGTTCTATTCACAGAGAAGTACGTTCTGCCTGCTTTGTATACAATGTGTTTCTATAGGGAGTATACCGTTCGTCAGGGTCCTGCCTGATTGTGTAAGAATGGAGGAGGCGGTTTAACGTCGCAGGTAAACTCTTATCAGTTCTCCGAACCACAAAAAAGACCTCTCGAAAGAGAGCTCTGCTCTTCAAATGTGTTTTTAAAGAGCATGCCTGGGTGTGGATGATGTGTGATTTTCGACTCAAGAGAGCTGAGACATTATCTCTTGTGTATACACGTCAATATGTGTGTCTGGGTGTTGGCTGATTATGCCCTAGCTATTATGTTCAGATGCAGGGCACGCTGTAATTAATTAGTGGGATAATGTCTGTGTGTGTGGTCTGTGTGTGCGCGTACGTGAGTGTGCCAGCTTTGTCCTGTTTTTGCTCGTTATATTCAATATGAGTAGCCGCAGGTAGCTGGTACATGTCATGCTCAGTACTGGTCTGAGTTAATGGGAACATGTATGAACGAAAATCTGGCAATGACTGTAACGCAATAATACGATATCAAAAGGGAAATTCTTGACCTGTTAAAAGTCGGTCTGAAAAAAAAAAGAGAGTAACAAGCACAACAATGAAAAATTTGTCAAAATCGAATAAGAATTAGAGAATTTATGAAATTGAGAAGTTGTGCCAGTTTACTCGAAACAGTGCTCAATATGAAGTAGTGAGTTGATCATATTTATAATCGCCTGACAACTTGCTATAAACATGTAGTTTGCACATCATTCTATAAGATCTTGAATTTTCCCGTTTGTTTTTTGTTCTGGTTCAAACGCAATTATGCCCCGGTATCAAATCCTGATATAGCTGCTGACTGATCATACTTTTGAAGTTATTCTGCAAGTAATGACACTGTTTTAAAGGAGAAGAATATCATTTTCTTCATAATTATTCACATGATCTATGAAAATTGCGAAACGATGACACCATCATTTTACTCATTTTCAGTTCTAACTGCTCAGTTCTCGAACAGTTGACATAAACAATGTTTTTCTTCAGATTACTTGGATATGCAAAAACAAACAAACAATCAAACCACACACACAAAAGAAAAAATCTCGATTAAGATTCTGGCATGTTCTCAGTGGTATCATCTGTCAAGCATTGCTAAAATACTAAAATGATGAACAAAGACAATAGAATGCACCTTCCCCTATAGACTGAATTATTATGACGTTCATGTTTCCATATTACATGATTAACAAAAAACATTGCAGGGAAATGATTATGTAAGTTATGATCGGTCTATAGGGGAAGGTGCATTTCGATGTCTTATGTTAATTATGAAAATTATTAGTAATATTAGTACTTTAGCATTTCTTAGCAACAATTGACGAATGACGTTAACTGGCAGAATCTTGGTCGTTTGAAGGTATATCCAAGTAACCCAAAGAAAAATAGTAGAATGGTATCATGAAATAACATCTGGCAAAAAAAAAAAAAGAATTACATAATTAATCTTTCGGTCACATACGTGACGATCATTTCTATGCTATGAGTCAATACAAGTTAACATGCATTTGCACTGCATCTTGGTTAGTCGCTCATGATTCAGATAACGTCTTGCGAGGGAGTTTCCCTGTAAAGCTCTCTCCCGCAGTCCGCCACGTGGAGCAGTTTCATAGTCCAACGACCTGCATGCATTTCCGGCCTCATAATGTGTAAGCCAATAAACCAGTTTGCCACTATGCTAATCAGATTCACGTATATATTTCTGTCCCAATACCTTATTATTCTATAAACAAATCAAGAAAGATCTGGAGTATGATACAATGTTATCAAAGTTTTGAGGTATGTTACTTAGGGTGACTACAGGGAATTGAATATGGGTCTTGAAGTACTCAGTCAGTGTGTGTATGAAGTTTTGTTTTGGTGTGTTTGTGTGTATTATTGCTCGTCTATGTCTGTCTGTTACGCCGGCTTATGTTGCTCTTAGTCCCCAGTAAGCTTAGTGATGGTATTATGGGAAGCAAAATGGTTATTCGAATTGCGACGGAGGCTAAAGGAAATTGCCCCAGTCCAGCATATTTGTGCGCTTTGAGTTTATTTACTGAAGTAGATATTCATTGCTCTGGCTTTTGTAGCATGGAAATAAAGGTAAATGCAAGATTTCAGTAAAGTCTGAGGAAACACGTGGGCGTAGCGGAAGTGGATTGGTCGAAGAGAAAAAAAAAGAGAGGGAAAGAAATCAATGGAGAGACTTTAAAGAATAAACCTGGGGTGGGGTGTGAAGGCATGCGAGGTATGTCTTTAGAAGGTGTATGTTTGTATTAACATGTTTATTGTGGTTGTTTGTCGCGGGTACAGGCGTATACGAAGAGCATGTCTGAAGGTCGCCAGCATACCACCAGGCACCTTGTATGGAATGCCGCGTGTAGATCGTGGCGCCAGGTACTCCGCGTGTCTTTAACGATCCATTAAAGCAATCCCCCGTCTGGCGCGCTAATAAATGTTCGTGAGTTTGACTGTGGTCAACCTAATTGGGATTTTGATACGCCACGTCCGCATCAATTGCGCGCATGCGAGGGCTTTCATGGAGTCGTGTGATTGCAGTGAAGTGAGCGTTTCCAACATCACCGAAAGTATTTTCGATTGATCGCGAATGAAGCGATCTGTGTGTGTTGACACACTAAAAGTACTGCTTCTTTTGTGGTTATCATTGAAAGTCAAATCAATAAACAAAATTATGGTATATCCCATTTTAATATCAATTTCGTATTATACTATACTACATTAATGCCGTGATGCTTTCTGTCTGGTAGAAGAAGCTTCATGATGAAACAATGAGGGTAGCATCAGTTATTTGCGATTATTGGACTACAAAGAGTCCAAAAAGAGTGTTAACGTTATGGTCTTGTTCAGGCGACAGACAGTTGCATTTTTTAAAGTCAAAACCAATTGTCATGAGATCGGCAGAGACAATGTCCCATCGTGATCAGCACTGCAGGAAACCCAGGAGAGTGATCAGCCCCTCCTCCCACTGTGTAATGAGGGGCACTATCCTCCAAGTCTACGAACCATCGGTCTCTAAAGGTTGTCGTGATGCAGGTGGTTATAGGAAGCGTATTGAGGTCGCGAAGTGTCCACCACTGGCAGAGTATACCACTTGACCCTCTGTGATTCAAGGAGGGTTAAGGTGGGCATAATATGCAAATATACTTTGCCTTGAGAGTTTCTGGTTAAAGGTGTGGGTAGAGGTGGCTCAAAAAAAAATAGTACTATTCATCGAGAGGCAACGTGAATGGTGCTACTGGAGACATCAAGGCTCATCAGTAGGGCCTGCTTACCGGAAACTCGAAATTAGGCAGAGAATATTTGTTTTATATTTTTGGTCAAAAATGTATACCAAAGAAGGGGAAAATGAAGTGAAAAATCCTGTGATGGATGCAATGTTGTGGAGGGATATTAGTACAGTACCAACTACCAACCGTGCGAAGCAGCTCGCAATGTCAGAGTTGCTTGTGATGTCGCAATGAAGTGACCATACGGAGCAGCACGCGATGCCAGAATTGCTTTGTGATGTCACAATAAAGTGACCGTGAGAAGCCGTGCGCGATGTTACAATTGCTTTGTGATGTCACAATTACTGTATGATATAATTTCACAAATAGTATACCATGGAGTGTCACCTACCAGTTAAGACATTCTGAAATTATTGTACAAAATACATATAATCACATGAAGCTCTTTCAACCAATCACTGGAGGATACCACCTTTATTATTGTTATTATTATTATTATTATTATTATTATTAATCCAGAATATATCACGAAGTAGAAGAGAGCCAGCGTTGATCCAGATTACGGTTACAAACCAGCTTTGTCATCCAAAAGTGAGATGGGGTGGGGGATCGTGGAGATAAGGAGACGACTTACTAGTGGCAAGTCACGCCTCTTACAAAATCATGAAAAGGGAAGTAGGAGAAGAAAGAGGAGAGGAGTGCAAGAAGAATAGTTTAAAAGTCTTGAGAGGGGAAGAAGTGAGGACAAGAGAAAGGAACTATTACACAAAGGGTGTGTGTGGACAAGGAGGTAAATGAACGACGTTTGTTAGTTTTCTCCAGCTGAGTGACAGCGATATATTGTCAAGTTCTTCGTGAAAACAGAATCGCATTTTTTTTTGTCATGTATAGCCATCCGAGTTCTTTGTTCACTTTGTAGCGTGAAGCGGCTTAGTCACTTCCTGTGTAGTGTGTAGGCCTGATGTGGTCGAGATGAAACTCCCTTTGTTAATGGATTTCAGAGGCTGCTCTTATACTAATTTAAAAAGCAACGAAGAAAGATTTCAGAGAATAGTGTCCATACACGAAGAATTCAATATTCACTGGCAATGTGAAACTGAGATATCACATTCTTTTTTTTTCTGAGTGCAGTGTTGTACATAATCGATATCGTGAATTTTATGGCATCTAATAAATTGGCAGCTGAAAGAGGGAAGTGGTGTCGCGAAGAGAATGTGATAGTTCTTCAAGGGGAATCTTACATTAGATATCTACCGGCCCTTTGACGGACGTAGTCGTCTTTCATACGAGTCTCTCCATTCTGAAACCGATCATGATTGCAATAAGGCTTGTGTCCTGTTTTTATTTGTAGACATCGGTATTGAGTCCATACACGCAGGTTTAGATAGAATTGTATTCATAACCAGTGTTTCCACAACTGCTTAAGAATGGGTAAAACGGATCTTATGCCACCTGCTTCGAAGCCGCCTTATCATAATACCACCTGATGACTTCTCACAGCTCATCTGCTACTTACCATATACAATTGCGATGTTCTCCATGAGTTCTTTCGGACACACGCGGTCTACCACACTCAAATGGAATACTGTCAAGGCGGAAGAATGTCCGAAATACTCGGAAGCAGACCTCAACAGGGCACCAAACCAAACAAACATGAAACCCATAGATCTAGGTCGAATGTTGGCTTGCTTTAAAAGAAGTCTTCGCTTACTGACTTCTCTTCCTTTTAATACATCTCATCCAGCTGCCGTCTGTTCCCAACTCCCTCCCTCCCTAATCTTCTCGCCAACATATCGGAGTGAAGTCTATACACAGCGCATGTGTTGTATACTCTGAAGAATTCCTATCAGTTTCAGGCTCCTGATCTGAAGTGCTTGAACAGGTGTCATTATCAAAGAAATATCCCTCTTTTACCCCTTAAAATATCGCTTTAGGTTTATTCAGCTTTATAGCTTTATCAGGAACAATGTGTTAAATTAAAAAAGGAGGGGGGGGGGCAAAATTGTGACCGATATATAGTATACGTAGTAGGCCTACATCTCAGCGAATTGTTCAAGAGTTCTTTTCTCTTTTGTTAAATTCTCAAGTAAAATGGTAATCTGCTTTTTGAAATGACAGCATTAGTATCCTAACTTTATTTTAGGGCACGACATACAAGCCTTTGTTGTTGTGTTTTTTTTTCACGATTTCGTAAACTTGTAAGCATCATCTCGTAGCCATGTGATGCCATGCAGTGGCGTATCTAGGGAAAACGGCGCCCGGGGCAAGCACGAAAATTGCGCCCCTAATTTCTGAAAAGTGTTCAACCCCAACCCCATCCCTGTAGGGACTTTAAACAAAGTCCATATGATGCTTTTTCAAGCACTTAAAAGGGATCTTTTTGAGGGTGATTTAAATGTAATGAATTTTGATAGATTCTGGCGAGCGAGCGCAGCGAGCGAGCCGAAAATTTTTGTATTTCAGCTTACAAAACATGGAATTCTTGTCATTTTTTGCTTACCAAATCTTACAATTCTAATCAAGATATAGTGACAGCCTTATAGATATCGATTTATACCAAAAAACTGAGGACTTTAAAAAATACTCTAAATAAGTGCGCGCGAGTGAGCTGAAATTTGTAAATGTCCTCGTCATCATCACGTATTGTTCTTATATTCTTTTATATAAATTTTGGCGAGCGAGCGCAGCGAGCGGGCCGAAAATTTTTGTATTTCAGCTTACAAAACATGGAATTCTTGTCATTTTTTGCTTATTAAATCTCACAATTATAGTGACGACCTTATAGATAACGATTTATACCAACAAACTGAGGACTTGAAAAAATACTCTAAATTAGTACGAGCGAGTGAGCCGAAATTTGTATATTTCTGCGTCATCATTACGTTTTTTTCTTATCTTTTTTGATTTCTTTCTTGCGCCCCCTTCCCCGTATGTTCGAAACCGTTGGCGTCCTCTTTTGATCCAATCGGCGATCGCTTCAGAACGAATGAAATTGCAGTCGCTGCTCCGTGTAACATTTTCCCTGCTAAATATAAAATGACATGAGTGAACACAATAGATATTATCATTTTGCCCGCGTCATTGTCACGTTTTGTTTTTCTCTTTTTTATACAAATTTTGGCGAGCGAGCGCAGCGAGCGAGCCGAAAATTTTTGTATTTCAGCTTACAAATCATGAAACTCTTGTCATTTTTTGCTTATTAAATCTTACAATTCTAATCAAGATATAGTGACGGCCTTATAGATAACGATTTATACCAACAAAGTGAGGACTTGAAAAAATACTCTAAATTAGTACGAGCGAGTGAGCCGAAATTTGTATATTTCAGCATCATCATTACGTTTTGTTCTTATCTTGTTTGATTTGTTGTTGTTTTTTTGCGCCCCCCCCCCGTATGTTCAAAACCGTTGACAATGGTTGACGCACTCTTTTGATCCAATGGGCGATCGCTTCAGAACGAATGAAATTGCAGCCGCTGCTCCGTGAAACATTTTGCCTGCTAAATATAAAATGACATGTGTGAACACAATAGATACTGCCATTTTGTCATCATCACGTTTTGTTCTTACCTTCTTTTTTATACAAATTTAAAGTGGCGAGCGAGCGCAGCGAGCGAGCCGAAAATTTTTGTATATCATTGTCATTTTGTCCGCGTCATCATCATGTTTTGTTTTTATCTTGTTTGATTTGGTTTTCTACCCCCCCCCCCCCACCATTCTCCCTCCCCCTTCCGGGCGAGTTTTTTTTTTTTTTCCTTCTTCTTCTTCTTCTTCTTCTTCTTTTTCTTCTTCTTTTCTTTTTTTCTTCTTCTTCTTCGTTTTTTTTTTCTTTTTTTCTTCTTCTTCTTCGTTTTTTTTTTTCGTTTTTTTGCGCCCCCAAGGAGTGGCGCCCGGGGCACGTGCCCCCCTTGCCCCCCCCCCCTAGATACGCCACTGATGCCATGCTACGTGTTTTCAGCTTCTGTGGTACAATTTCCTTATTTTTGTTTTCTATCGATCGAAGACTAAACGATTGCAGTACTTCGACCAAGTGCATACTATCGTTGACAGTCACATGGAAATCAATCCTGAAGGCGAGGAAGACAAAATCGAAGCAAACTGCGAAACCCGTTCTGACCTAAATTCCGAAAGTTTCTCAGATCGTATTGGGTTTCACTCACACGAACAAGGGTCACGCTTTACTTTAAAACACTTTAATATATGCGGTGAGGTTGTTCAATTTTCATCCTTTCTTCCTTCAATCAAGCAGGGGGAAATGCATGCAGTGTATTTTGCCTTGCTGTCTTATCGTGTTATATTCAATCGAACCCCGTGATACTCGTAACAACCGCACGTCATGAATAAACATCAAATCCCGTAGCGGCGCAGTGACAAAGTTAAAAGATATCGACGCTATTGCCACGTCAGTGTGTGATTCCAATCGGGTACGAAGTAGTGAGTGCGGTAAATTTCCGTGCATATCCAGATCTGGTTAGGCGCTAATTTGAGTGACGAGGATGTCTAGATGGGGAAAATGAAATGAAAGAGTGAATTGAAAAGAATACCCATCGGCACGGCAAATATTGCTCGGTGTTTGTACGCACATGCGACAAGCATTATGCATGAGAAGTACTGGCACGGTATGCGTGTAATGGAGAGGTTCGGAGCCGATTCAGATTTGCATCACATTAAGTCTTGCCTAGTGAATGAACTCCTTTAATTCGTTGCTTTCCGGCGTGTTTTAGAATTTTATCCCCATCATTGCAAGTATACTATGTACATTACTGTTACGTATGGGGAGGATGCAGGATACAAGAGAGGAAAGATCTGAGTTTACTACTCATAATGGGGCCAGTTCGATCACTCGTCCTCCCGACTTTTCAGTCATGTGACCTTAAGAGTCACAAAAATTGATTGCCTCACCTAGTCCAGTCCTTCGACACAATTATGACGTGATATGATAGACCTCTGATAACTGATAACTTCCTGCATCATGACGCAGTACCGTATTGTCAAGGCTCTCAGCACGCCTGCACTCGTTTTGCAGGATGAAAGGTGATGAGGATACAGGAAGAGGGTAGGAAAAATGCGCATCCCTCCTCCCCCCCCCCCCCCCCCCCATTGATCCTTTGGTCACTGTAATACTATTATGTGGGGGCGCTGTGGTGTAGTGGATAAGACTTCAGACTCCCAATCAGAGAACCTGAGTTCGAATCCCGCACAGTGCTTACGTCCTCGGACAAGATGTTTGTGTTTTTTTTTCCCACCACGTCCCTTTCTACCCAGGTGTATGAATGGGCACCTAGCAACGCTAGGGTAATAATAATAGCAGGGACTCCGGTAGAGCAGTGGCAACACTGAAGAAGCTACCTTGGATAAAGAACACCTTATTATCATTATTGGCGAAAACCGTCGACAGACCGTCATGTTATTTGAAATCGCGTGAAGTGAAAGTTAATCTACTGTTGCGGTTCATATAGTCTGTGGATACTACAAGAATACATTAGTAACCCTATAAAGATAAAGCAACGTTTGGTAGTATGATATTACGATGAATCAAGTGCGGTGGAGTCAGTATCTGCGTGCACTTGTAGGATGGAACCTTCGTCATGGTTGAGTGAACTTCATTCCTGTGCGCATGCGCGTGTAATAAAAACAGCTTTTCATATATTATGCATAATTACTTTGACCTATACTTACAAGTATCCCCCAGAATAAGTAAATTTATTAGAAAACGTTGGGAATAATAAACAAGGGGAGAAGGATGAAAAAAAAAAAAGAGAGAAAAGGAATGAATAGTTTTCTTACATCCAGCGATATGATTATGTAGGTGTTCAGAGATAATTTATTGATTATCAGTCTCACGATACGACCAACTTGAGCTAATCGATATTTTATTATATCAAAGATCTCTGGAAATTTGTAATTCAATGTAGATCACTGAAATATCATACCGATTTTAGAATAACTTCCATCACACACGAGGATGTCCTTAGAGGCCATAATAATGCACACACGTGTGCTGCCATGAGTCACACCAATGCATATCATTCTTTAATACCTATATCTGCCTTGATCAAGAGGAGGAAAAAGCTGGAAATTTTGCGTGTATCCGTCCATTATCTCAGATCGTATAGGGATCTTAATTAGAATGTAATTACTGGAGAGCCGCCCAGACTTAATGGTATCGTATGATGCAATTTTGTATATATATATATATATATATATATATATAACGGTAATTAAGTTTACCTTTTCTTGCCCCTAGCAGCCCTGTTTTCTATGTCACAATCTAGCTCTTTTTTTTCTCTCTCTCTCATTTGTGCTTTGTCTCTATCTTACAATTTATCTTATTTTTGTTTTTGCTGAATCAAATGTGTTTTGTGTTTACCCATGTACATGTGCGATGTCTGAAATGCCGAATAAAATACACTGTTCTACTACTACTACTAATAATGATATATATATATATATATATATATATATATATATATATATATATATATATATATGTATAATGCGAGTGTGTGTGTGTGTGTGACATAGTGGGTGGCTATATTGGCTGTCGCCCAGTGAAAGTCCAAACCGCGGCTGTCAGGTTGTGCAGCATGCACCCAGTTTGATTACAGGGTACCCCACACACCATGGTCACAGGGTGAGTCAGGGTTATAGCCAGCATCGATTCGACCATGTCATGACGCTATACCCGACCTGATCCCCATACATATTTTAGGCTTAGTTTAATCACTGTCACTAGTCTCTTGGCCCTTAATCTTGCAAAAAAAAAAAAAAAAAAAGTGTTGGTATTGTCCTATTTACTCCTAGTCGAGAAACTTCCTGTTTCTCATTTTCAACAACTGTTCAATGATATAATGAGAAAAATCCAAAAATGATTTTCCTTTCTTTTTGTTTACTGTTCTTTTTTTTCTCTCTCATTTTTTTGTCATTTTTCATTGTGGTATGGGGTTCAACTCGTCTCACCTTCGGTTCAGAGATTCTCGGTGGTTGATCCACCGGTTCCATCATGAAGGACGTGCCGGGATGAGAGATCTATCACAACTCGTGTAGTTCCTTTACCATCGCGCCTTTTTGAATAAACAGTTTGAACTCGCAGCGGTAATTTCTTTTGGCCTGAGCGAGGTGACAATGACAGACAGGGATGAATGCGTAACCTTTAGAGGTGATAGGAGCGAGTGCATGTTTGCATCTGTGTGTGTCGATGTGTGTATGAGTGTGGGTGAGGGTCAGGGAGAAGGGGGGGGGGGGTAGGAAGAGAGCGAGGGGACGAGGTGTAGAGGAGGAGGAAAGGGGTGAAGACAGACTCGAGCATTCTCTATGTGTGTATGTGTGTTGTACGTGACACCGAATTTGATTAATTCAAAATCAATCTTTGCCAAAATGAATGTGCGAATGCTGTGATGGATCGCTTTTTTTTATTGAGAGTTGAATAAACACGGTTGGTAAAACCAGAGGGTCCGTGCAAATCGACAGGCGTTATGAGACTTCACTTGTCTATGGTGCCAAGAAATACCCAGGCTGTAATTTACAGCCCAAATTAATCTTTGAAAAAGTTGGAAACCACACGTACAGTATGCCTACTGGCATTTGCTCTTACTTAACACTTCAGACTGAACATTACCGTTAAACTATAAAATAGTTGGGATGGGGGTATTTTCGTACTCAATATCCTCCAATGGCGTTCATTATTGCATAATGTAGTGGTAAAACAGTTGTGATAAAGAATATGGAATGATATTGCCAGCTGACGATCATAATCTGTGGAATTCATTCATTGCTAATGGTTTATGTAGGGTGGTGTGTGGGTTTTTTTTTTCCTTCTCATAGTTCAAGTCAAGGACGGAGGTTAATATTGAGTTATAGCAAGGTGTACATTTCCTGTAACGCTAAGTTTACGAGTCTACATGTCAGATAAATATGTACTTAAGTTAGTTTGTGTTCGCTTATATCAATAATGCAATTCCAAAAAGAGAGGAGAGTTTGATGATATTTGTATTCCTCACTGTTCCCTCACCCTCCGTGCTGCTGCATGAATAATGGCAATGCCGAAATGAAAACAAAATGCCCGTCATTTCGCTGTAGATTAGTGTCTCCGTCACAGCCTAAAAAACTCTGCATAATAGCAGTGAGGATGAGAAATTCTCATAATGTACGTTTCTGTTTCCATTCCGTGTTTCACGTGGCGGATAAATATTTGCGAGCTTCCGTGAGAATCATCGCCGTGTTGTGACATAAACAGCTGCTTTTATATTTTCATAAAAACAGTGATAATACAGCGAAGCAATGATGACAGCAAGTATTGTAATAATAAAGGTATATAATGTTACCAGAATGTCAGTAAATAGTCGACTGGTATGCAGTATGTATTATCCCTTACTTTTTCACGACGTGTTGCCAATTTTTCGAGTTACCTCTTAACATTGTCTTCACGACTTCGTCCAAGGCACACCAAGTGGATTTAGTGAGTAAATTTCGCATCCAAATGGAAAAAATGTATCTCCCTTGAAAAAGTTCATGTTAGATCAATCAATGTTTTAAACGGAATGAGAAATTGCTCTTTGGAAACATCAAAACAACGAACAATATACTAGATCTTTGAGGTTTGTGCCGTATACCTCAAATGTGATGATTATGTAACAGACTATCTAAAGCTAAACACGTACACATCATACACGCACACGTGATTTGGCTCAAAATAATACTTCTCATGAAGTTAGCAGATTTATGTGCTATGATCCATGCCAAATAATGTTTGCAGAGTGAAATATACTATGGAAGTTTTCTGTTGTAGTGTGGCGGCAAATGACTTGCAGTATAATGCACGTTTTAAGGCTGTGCATAAACGAGCTTGTTCTATCGATTGGCTGCATGTCGTTCTTAATGAGTCCTTGCATCTAAGAGCATGTAACTTGGATGAATTGCTCGAGAATAGATATACGTGGCGTCTACATGTGGACTACATTGTACATGTATAAATAGCCGTAATCTCACTTAGAGCAAGAGCATGATCACGGTGATGGTGGTGCGCTGGTGGCGCTTTTTGCCTTCTGGCACATTGTATACATAGTGGGACAAGAATGACATCAGCGCATCGTGTATTATCAGAGCCAAGTGCCAGTGGCAGCTAATAGTGGGCTCTATCATTCTGATGCTATACTGCATGCATAATCAGCTATCACAGATCTAAAAAAAAAAAAAAAAAAACCCTTAACAGAAAAAGGAAGGAGAAAGCGCGATCTTCGATGAAGGAGCTTTGTTCCAATTTCGGCATATTCTGAGGATTGCTGTGTAATTTGTCTACCCCGCGTCCAAGGGTCTGTGTAAGAGCTTACATGATACTAGTAGCACTGCCGTAAATGGCAAATACTGCACGAGTCATCATCTTGTCACGCTTAGCTTTGTCTTCGGAAAATTTCTATGAGATTTAGCTGTGCCTGTCATGTCGTTAAAACAGGGCTTATGATGAAGTTTATTTACATCATCACGAAGCTCTCTGAGTGTGCTACGCCATGATTCAAACCACCCTAGGAATATTCCTGGAATAACGAGGGAACCTGTTAAATTAACACCTGTCATTGGTGCATACATGTAGAGAAGTCGTGAAGACGGTGTCATGTTTGTACATGATGTGGAATGTGGTACATGATATTCATAGCACTAGTCCTCATTGTGATGGACTGCACGTTTATGAGATAATGAAGAGGGGAATCTTGCGCAAATAAAAGAATAAAGAAAACATCATAAGATAACTTTCTAACCTTCAGACGACTTGCCATATAAATAACATTTGCCTTACACGCATGCATCCACACACACACACACACACACACACACACACACAAACATATATATATATATATATATATATATATATATATATATATATAACACTAGAGAGTGGTAATGTTTCTCAAAGAATGGATGAGGACACTGTATCCGTGATGCATCTAATCAAAGTCGTAAAGAAACAAAATCTTTTGGGAAGACGTGAAATTAAATCCACGCAGAGATCAGTAAGTGGTGTCTTGAAAGTGACGTAAAGGTCACGTGACCAAGACTACAGTATGAGATGCCCACTGAGCCGTAGTGGAGGCTCACTAATCTCGAATGGTCCCAAAATAAATTTCTAAATATTCGCCAGATTTCGCCTTTTTTTCACAGATACGTAGCTTTTTTGTTTCTATGCATTAGTGGAATGCCATTTCTCCGTGAGTTTGCATCATGCGGTCATTGTTTATGGTGGCAGCAGATGGGGAAACCGCTCCTTTCTATGCCGGCACCTTTGGAGTGTCAAGTACTTACATGATGCAACTCCAGAGCACCTCCGTTCCCCGTCCTATTTAAAGTTATGTTTAGGAAGGCATTCGTGACGACATGATGTCCATGTGATAACATTTCTTCCCCTCCACTGTCTCTTTCCAGTCTCAAGAGGGACGATGCTTGATAAGCTCGCTCAATTCTCCCCACCCCGCCGTCTCTTCAGCGTCATATTTCAATCTCGATGGGTCCTCTTTACTCGACAGTGCTGATATTAAGGTCTCCTTTATAAATGCCTCTCAGAACCTCTCTCGCTCCATTGGCAGAACACCGCCCGGCTCAATTCGGCGCGAAATATTCGCCCCGAGGCTCCCGAAAAAATTTTCGCACCTCGGTTAACCTGCTGCGTATAATCACCATTTCTTTAAAACGTATACGAATAAGGAGTCAACCGTGCAGAAAGGTGTTTTGGGGCCATACGCGTATTGCCACCTACGCCGTAATGCAGTCGAGTTGGTAAACAACTTCCACGTGAATGTCTCTGGCGCATTTCTTTTTGCACTATACCTTGCATATCGTGTCATTGAAGGTTGCTCTACGGGCTCATACTTTCAAGGACGACCGACATTTACTCCTCTTGTAAAGATCGAGAAAAAAAAGGGGGGGGGGGAGAGTCACACATGAAATCTTTCCAAAGCGATCCGGAATTACTTAGTATCCGAAGATGCATGGATTTCATGTCTGTAGAACTCACATGGCGGATTTGTAAGTAAGCAGTGTGCTATGCGTTTATTACAGAATAGGATGCTATTGTTTTTTCGTCATTACTACCGTATTTTCTTTCATCACTATAATTTTCATTGTTACGTTTATTGTATCATCACTATCGTTATAGCAGTTATCATCATTTAAGGTCTACACTTCTACAACGAGCTGCAAATTTTATTTACCATGGAAGATGAGTTGCCATGTTTGTACAACCATGAGGGAGAGAAAAGGATGGCAGAAATTCAGTGTGAACAGACCTCAGTCACGGTATGGTATATATATAGGTACTAATGTGAACACTGCTCGTCTTAGCATTCGAAAAGAGTACAACAACATAGCAACTTGGGTGTACCTTTAGGCGAGTGAAAACCTGTAAACAATGCTCCAGGAAAGCGGGCGATATGCTTTGCAAAGGGGACGTAGGCGGACAACGAGCGACTGGCAATGTTTGCAATGTTGACACAGAAAATGAAGTAACAACGATCCCTACAGGCTACACTTTCCGGTGAAGTTTCTGTCGTCTTGTAATTATTTTGGCCATCCACCCACAATTGACCGATCGCGCGATAATGCAGGTAAGACATTGTTTGCGTCAGTCCCAACCCCCTTGTCCCTCCAAAGTACATGATTGCCTGTATAGTGCGGGCTTGGGCACTGCCCCCATGTCAACGAGAAATAAGACATAATGGGACTCCGTAGCCCGCCGTTATGAAGGTAGAAAGGTCGTTCTTTTATTACTTTTCCGCGCGTGTTACGCTAATGAACATCGACAGCTTGATTGCCTCCGCACATGCCTGTGGCAACCCTTTCACCGTTTCCTTCCAGCGCAAGGGGCAATTAGCCATCTTATTCCTCAGTCCCACACGTATTATTTTACCGCGGTGAGTGCGATAATGGTTTATCATCAGCCGTAGATAGCATCTGCGTGGAGGGCGAAAAGACCGTGAACGCAGCATTACAAACGCGCGAGCACCGACACTGGTTAAGTTGTGGCGTCTTCCATTATTACAGCGGCTTCCCAATCACAGCTCACTTGACTGGTTATTCTCTCCGACCTCTTTACATTATTTAAGCCTCACAGCTGTCTTCTGTTTTAGTCCATACAGGCATATACATGCCATCTTCCTTTGTCGTCCATGTAGGCGTACGTGGACTCAGTGCAATTCGTTCAAAACAGAAGTCGCTATTAAATGGTGACAGAGTTATTATGAACGCAACTAAGAGACACTGTAAAATTCCTCGCTTCCCATTCCGGTGTCACCTCACTATGCGTTCCAATCGAATATCTTGGTTGAATACACCTGGGATGCATGTTGCAAGCACCGGTCATGCTCCATTTACAGCGTATATATTGGTATCAATCGATGCCATCGATTGTTTGAAGACCGGCGTATCCCATGAGTGAGCGTCACTAGAGAGTGATCACGTGACCAGCAGAGATGTATAACTTGATTTCGCGAAGCTGAATTTGGACTGAGTGTTGACAGCTTCGATATGAAGAGGGGAAGTGTGTAGTCTCATAATGCACTTAGAGAAGAGATCCTCCGAGACAAGTGCCCAAGCTAGAAGGTCAAACAGGGTGTGAACTTAAAGGCTCTAGTGTCTTGAAGCGAGTGCCGATTATTCGGATGGAGAAGTTAGGGTATCTTCTTTTTTTTTCTCTTTAATACCAAACTGCTTCTTCCACGTTGACACAGTGGAAATTCCGTGTAATTAATCACGTATCTTTGTATGAAAACACGAGAGATTAAGAATACCCATAAACAGTTATTCAAGAATATCCTGCAGGAAGTATTGGCTTTGCTCCATTTTTGAAACGTTCTATTGTCATTACATGCCGACTGATTTTGGTGACATAGAGTTTTAGTCATTACCCATAATCAATTTCTTCGACATTTTGATATAAGTCATTTTCTTTAGTGCAATTCTTTGGACGTCTTGTTTTGGGCTATCAATTGTATAAAAAAAAAATCAACGAAAATAACTCCTAGTTGTCGTGACACATGAGGACGACATACGCATTTATGTTAAACTTGTGATATGCAAATGAAATATGTTTGCTTTTTCATAGTCGAAAAGTGTATACACTTCGATTAAAATTGAGAGCATCCTTCCATAACGGAATTTACTACTGTAAGAATACGCAAGTCAGAAAATTTAACATGCCAATCAGTGTTATGAATGAACGACATTTTGTTTGACATCAAGTCCCCCTGTCCAAAAAAAAAAAAGAAAAAAGAAAATGTAACACTTTAATTACCGATAAAGCGAATTTCATAACTCGTTTTTTTTCACCATTGTAGTGATTTTCACCATTGTAGTGTTTCTACTTGTCAGATCATTTTGCATGAATGAACAACTTTATTACAATAATTGCTCAGGTATTTTTGTTAATTTTAACAAGTGACACGTATAGTATCCACTGGCATATATATTTTATTGAAGTATAAAAGACTGATATACCAGACTCGTGCTAGTAATGATATCACATGTTTTATGAATGTAATTTATTCTAGGGCAAGCTACGTTTGCCACAGTCACTTGTTTTTTACATAATGATGCGCAACCAAGTGAATTATTCAAACCATGTTCAAACGATCCCAGGACCATTAGCTTTGCTATAGCATCACGCATTAACTCACATGCGGCTTGTTCTTGCCGCTAGTAACCACGCACCATCGCTCGACATTAGGGAGGAAAAGTAGAACAATATCATCGCTCGGTGCATTCTTTATGGGAACATGTAGAATAATGTCAAGCATTGCTGCAATCAAATCGACTCTTTTTTTTATTCATTTCAATTTCCCGTAATTGCTGTTGTCGAATCCCTGTGCTGCCCCTGAAAGCGTCTTCAGACGTTTGATGTGGAATGAGAGAAGCTGAGGGGAGGAAAAGGAGACGACAATAATTTCGCAATAATGGATGTCAACAGAAAAATTAATGTTCGACGAACAGGAAGACTTCTGGGTGAATTGACATGGATTTGGAGTCAGAAGACAGATCAAATTCGGCCTCTGATTGATGGTCGAGAAATGAAAGACATGATCGAGCATCATTACAATGAGTTGGAAAATAGATGTTATTTGATATCACGGAACACATGAATACGCGAAATATGAAAAACGAGACGGGCATTAAAAAGCGCACAAGTGCTTTCTAATTTCATTTCCGCGGAGATGTAGTGAATTTTCTATGCTGCATGGACGGCTATTACCCTTTCCCGGTGCGCATATACAAGACGTGCCTCTATTCATTTGACATCAGTATCAATAAGCGTTAAAAGCTGTCGTGCCGTAATGGAAGACACGCGCGCTTGGAAAGATTTGACTACTTCAGAGAATCCTTCGCCGGATTCGTTAATAGGAACATATGAAAAGGGAGGCAGTCATGCCAGATCCTTTTGTTTCCTGGAACGTGGATTTGCAGACGAGCTGGATATTGCAGCATTTCTCGTTCCCTCTCCCTCCCCCCTCTCTCTCCGGAGCAGAGCGAACATGTAGTTTCATTATTCTGTCTCTCCGGAAATAACGCATCCTGGTTGCAGACGATTACCATATGGAATGTCATTAGCCTAATTTGGGATAGGATGTTTGTTGTTCAGTTTCGGTTGCAATATTTTAAACACATATGCTCGGGAAAATAGTTTTCGAGATATCATAGAGATGTAGTGAAATCTGATGATGGTTTTCATGTTCTCATTTTCACATACTTCATTCTCTAGCACTGTGTGTTCTTTATGTTTGTTTCCGCTTGATGTTCGCGGCCGACACTTCATCAAAAGGAAACGCTATGTTTTCCGTCACTTGCAGATTAATTATTGTAGTCGATTAACACTAGAATTTTCTTTAGCTCCAGATTGTTCATTTTTCTAAACACTGTCCTGGTATTGTAGCCCTTCAGTCATCGGGAGGATGGTAGATCGATTGCAGAAGTCTTTCTTCCTGCTGAACGAGCCTGTTTTTAGCTGCTTCCCAGCGTATTATTTACTCTGTAGTGAACACAGGATAGACCGATTGGTCCCACTGCACCGCTCTCTTGGGAGCGCATCAAAAGCCGTGCCGCAGTGCACTGAAATGGCGCCGCTGTGCGTCGGAGATTTGGCCTCAACCAGATGAGGGCGTCGACTGTAGTCCACTTCACTTGCCGACGGTGAGACATCACATAAACCTACATCTATGATGGAGAATTTCTTTCTTCAATCAACCTGAATTTGGACCTGTGGGTCATATTTGTTTATGAGTGTTTGTGTTTTGTGAGAGCGTTTGCCTTGGAGTTGTCCACAAATATTTCGTTTGGCGGGAAGATCAAAGATTGACGAATCTCTCTAGCGACGACGCAAGCCTCTGGCAGAATATTCATGCGTTGTTCGTATGAGCAGACGCGTGAAAAAGGTAGTAGTTGTTATGGGGAAAAATCGCGGTCACTGGGACTCTGGTTAAGTGTGTTTAATGTCCTATAGGAGTCCTCACACAGCTCTCAGGAACTTCCAAAGGGGTCACAAGGGTTGTGAAGCTGAGAGGAGGCGTAGGTCCTCTTCTGCCGTGAATGACAAGGATTAAGGACATGTGGCGTTTGACGCACAACAACCGTATGAAAAGACTGTTTTCTTGTTGCAACTTCACATTTACATAACCTACTTCGTATACGGGTACTTTCAAACGTTGGTATTTGAAAACCGACTTATTCTGTTTTCTCCCTTGTTATGGTGGTGGTGGTGTATGACATTCAAGTAATGGATTTTATTGCTAAGTTAATTACTGCTTTTAGATAATGCCACACATCGATCCAACCACAAGTACGTAATTGCGCATAATTATATTATTCATATAAAATCTTGTGTTTGTGTGTGTGTGTGTGTGTGTGTGTGTGAGTGTGTAATAGCTTGTTACAGTTTGGAAGGGTAAGTGGATTTGTATATCTATCGCATGTGCCTTGCAAGACACCTAAAAGTCTGAGTCTGTTGTAGAATGATAGTAGAATAATTATTGTACTCTTTCGTCTTATTTCTTTCAACAAGTAGGCCAGTATACATACATCACTCTGCATTTCTTGACATTACCTGAATACGTGTTGTATCAATTCCTTCTACTAGACGGATGCGTGTAGGATGCTCTCTATATATAGCCGGTCTAAAGAGATAAGATGCAGGAAGTGGAAAACAGGATAAAATGGCGTAGAAATCGATGCTTTCACCGAGCTGATGAGTGTGGTTTGCCTATGCTCATGCGCAGACCGGTCCACCATTCCA
The DNA here is from genome assembly GCF_964275005.1 of Diadema setosum. Classification (NCBI taxonomy): domain Eukaryota; kingdom Metazoa; phylum Echinodermata; class Echinoidea; order Diadematoida; family Diadematidae; genus Diadema; species Diadema setosum. The sequence continues at coordinate 35,235,441 of NC_092698.1, forward strand.
ATTTTCTCCCAAATGAGTTTCTCCCGCGCGTGTGTGTGTCGATCAATCTCCCCCCAATAGAAGTGCGGTTGCGCAAACAAGGCCTTCAGAAAGTGTTCGATTCATTATTGGCTCCTATGATACGTATTAGGCAGTGATATGCCTATCAGTCATTTTCGTCTGATGTTCTCTCTGACTCCGACGAGATAACGAAAAAAAGACCGTCCGACCTTTTTCATATTATAAAGCCTGGAAATAGTAGTAGGCACGGAAGTAGTCCAAACATACATGTTGTACTAAGGCGCATGAGGAACTCACTTTTCATCTCGACAATTATCTCGACGGTATTATCAACAGAACCTATATTATCCTGTAAATACGAGTTTTCCACAAATTTCCACACAAATGAATAAACACCAAGAAAATGCAAGGTAATATCAAATATCATTTTCTTGTACTACGTGATGCGTTTACCATTTTGATAAGTACGAAGGAAGGTTAATGGAGGAGTAGTTACACTCCCATTCGTCTGTTTGTCACTTTGTCCAATATATAGAGAAAACAGAACAGTCTTCGTTGCTTTCCAGGTAATAGAATAACTTCAAAGATTCTACTACTAAATGCTACTAGTGATGTTTTAATGATGATAATTGATAAAGTTGTTATGCATGCATACTTAGATGTAAATTTTGCGTGAGTTATACACTTTCTATCGCTTTCATACATTGTGTCCACCTCATAGTGATCTGAAATGACCATAATTCATGAGTTAGTATAAGAAGGGACATCTTTCTACTTGTGAGATACACATTTATCAGTTTCTTTGTTTGTTTGTTTGTTTTTCATTTAGCTTGAGAAGTACAGTGTAGAAAACTTCATCGCTATGTTGCTCGTTTGATAACGTCCTAATTTTCCCACGATGGCAAAGCCAGACGGAGAAATGGGCCCAATTATAGCAAAGTGGGACAGTCCCTGTGAATATCACGGTATTCTGTCCGCCTTCCCAACCCCCTCCCCCCCCCCCCCCTTTCCATCCCACCCCTCTTCATCCACATCGCTTCCCTCCGGCGTGATTGGAATGGTAAAGAGCTGCTTTGAAGCACGACTTACCTGGTTAGGGAATCACCGAGCGAGGAGGGGATGCTCGTGCGCTCCGTATCGACTGGGGATCACGAGTGGTGGTGAGGGTTTGGGGTGAGGAGTGGGTTAAGGGGTTGAGGTTAGGATTAGGGCGATGTTAGGATGAGGACTGGGGATTATAGGTGGGGATGAGGGGTGAGGATTGAGGTTTGGATAGGGGTGAAGGGCATGGATGAGGAATCGTGATAAGAATTTAGTGGGGGTCGAACTCCACCTGCATGTTTGCCTGTAAGTCTCGGAAAAGATCTTGAAGCATCGAGTAGAAAAAAACATTGTAATCAGGACTCAACGTTGATTGGGACTTTCAGATATCCTTCTTAAAACCTCATACAAAACACGAGTGCATCTGTTCAAATGTTGCCATAGTTTGCGATTAAATGTAGGTGATGTCCAACTCAGCGAATTGTAGTTCGTCCCGTTGATAGTACATCTCTGAATTAGAAGGAGACGCATTCTTAAATTGTCTGAACCCTCTTTCAGAAGACTCGCTACTATTTTACTCTTTGCTTCTAATCCAGGGCTAACAACCCAGGACTCTTGCCGTTTCTCCTCATGTTATTTTTAGTAGAAACTAGATGTGTTTTAGGTGAAGATTATTGAGCCGCTTGCCGCAAATGATACAGGCGTGACTGCGATGTCAATAGGGCATTACTTGGCTGCTGAGCAGGGGCCCTAACAGAGGGCGCTCTAGTACTCTCTCTTCATTCTCCTCTGCTGTATTCACCCCGAAGTGCCAGTGACTTTCAAGAAAAAGACATGTGCTTATGCAGAGACCGCATTTTCAACCGATTAACATGCTTGAGCTTCACGATCGACATGTAGAAACCCCTTTCTTAGAAACGTGAGCAGAATCTATTTTGGTCAAAACACTTGCTCGAGACGCGAGTCGACATGTTGCTATGGCTCCCCGTAGAATTAGCAGCCATCTTGGAATCAGAGCACAGATATCGTTGGGACTCTCCGCGAAAACAAAAGGGGGATTACAAATGAGGAGACTTATAATGACGATCTATTTATACACTAGCCTTTTCTGCTTAACAGCTGTTTGGCATGTTATTCTTACTCAAGCTAAAGTAAAAAGACTACAAACAGAGCGGAAAGTGCAATTACATTTTGATTACAATATGGGATTTTTTTTTTCTTCCGATTTGGAAGTCATGTGATTTGGAAGACATAGACGGGCACCATTGCGATATGATGATTTGATTAAGGTTATTAGTGCGAGCTTAATGTTGCGGCGTCCGTAGATGAGAGCAGAGGCACCAGGCAGCTTCGACTGAACAATAGGCACGTACGCGGAAGTTGAATTCTTCGTTGTTTGTCACTGTCGATCTGCTGTATTAATAACTTGACGCGTATTCCCCTCCTTGTTGTATATCCATCACCGAATCGATGAGCTTGTTGCATCGGGCGATAATTCTCGTCTTCCGCATAGCTAGCCTATTCACCGCTCTCTCTTTCTCTCTCTCCCTCCCCTCCGTTATGCTCAGATTCACGTGCTTGGCCACTCACAAGTCATAACCCAAAGAGATCTGGAAAGTTAGCTTTATACTGTTTCTATACATCGATGGGAAAAGGTATGACCTATTCAGAGTGGATAGACCGATCTGCCACATGAGCCTTGGTCGAGACTGCGAACATCGAACTCGTGTGCTGTTCAAGCGATGACTCCTTCCAGCGACGAGGTGAGCTGTCCAGATTGTCCGAGAATCTTGGCATAGCGTGAGCAAGGAAACTCAAGGTATGTACTCTTGGGTTTGAAATTTTACCCCGAATAAGTTTATTAAAAGGATTATTCTGTTAAAGCAGAGGAAAGGAAATGGACCCATCAGTCCGAATTTCAGAATGTGATTGACAATTGTAAGAAAGCTTTGATTATTGGAAGATTGGTGGTTCATTTATCATAGCATTCAGTGGATCGCTGCTATGCAGATCACGATGCGTGTCCAAGCCACGTTTCGGACCGAATGGTTTCCTGCTCATGGTGAGAACATTTATAGCTTGGTGTGCACCAACATACTGGTCTCATGTCCCATTACGGAGAAAAGAAATCACCAATGACCTGTTATGCCAGGTCAGATTCCATGCCATGTGGGAACACGGAATTTTGCCCTAGAAAGGTTTTGCATTGTAGTTGTGACAATGAAGCAAAAAGTATCTTTTATCTGAGCCTAGTGCACTACTGAGTGTGATAGACTTTGCAGATTGCTACAAACTCTTTCTACAACACGATGATTATTTTTTAGATGGAAATTAGGAATCAAACACATAATTGATTCTATTGGTGATGCCCTGGTTAACTTATTTGGCAAAGTATGTATCTTGTTGAACGGGAGAATTCTTCTGTTTTATTTCACAGGTTAAAAAAGATCAAAATATCGCAAACTATCCAAGCGTGAGACAATAGGATATAATGTCTCATGGCTATAGTTTCCGTTAAACATCATGACTTGCATTTTCTTGTAGATTAATGGGTTTGCTACCTAAACACAAAATCCGTGAACGTTACATTTAACATGATTATGTCCATTCTAAGGGAAAAGAATAATCACAGCCGGGTTGTATATTCCAAGACCTAAGGCTGCCAATGGCCCTTTTAGCAGCAGAGGGCGCCCTTGCAATAAAAGACAAACAGAAACAAACCAATATGAAACACACCCTTTTGCTTTTACGAGAGTGTTTAAAAGAACACGACTTCCTTTCATCATGGTCAGTGTTAACGTGACAACAAGCGGTTGGATTTGACCTCGACGGTAGTAGATGTCCCGAGTATAAGAGGTCGCTCCAAACCTGAAAAAAAGATGAATCGTGCTGTTGCATCCGGGGATGGCGCACAAAATCCTGCTGGTTTTGCGCTTCTTGAGTTTCAGAGCTGTGACAGAAGCCGAGCCAGTGACTTTCCCTCTACATATGACAACAGGCCGAGCATGCCTGCGCACTCACGTCAGCTTGTTTATCCCCGTTTTCATTTCCTGTCCATCATCCTGTGTTGAGATTACACGCTTACGCATCAACCAGCTCACCACCCCATGCACAGTGATCTGTACGCGTCACGTGTATGAACCTCGCATTCAGTGTTTCCATATTTCTGTCATCCTGTGGAGTATAGTCTTTGATGAACAGGATGTTGTGAGCTTCTGTTTTCCGATAGTAGAGCCATGGAATAGTCATGTTGACACACGGCAGATGGTAGTCTTTCCACATTGTTTGGCTAATGTGGAAGAAGGTCGTCACAATGAAATGTTTGAACTAAATCATTCATGCTTTATTTGCGTTATGCGCTTATTCCTCTCCTGTGCAATGACATCCAGAATATGTCGAATTCACATATATGATTTTAGGTCTGCATTGCGTTTCTCATGTTACATGCATGAGCTTTTTTACCGGGATAGGATGGAAAGTTCACTTAGTCCTCTTCTCATAGCGAGAAACGCGTTTCCTTTTTGCACCATGCTATCATGGATTCATTATGCTCGTGCGTGTGTTTCTGTATGACGTTTGCGTTTGAAGTTAAGCGAGGATTTGATTGTTCCGACCTCAGTGATGGTAATGATGAGAAAATCCATTCTCTTTGGCCTTTCTCTCTCTCTCTCTCTCGTGCAAAGGACAAAGTAAATTCATTCCATAATCATGGCCTCACTGGAAAAGGCCGACACACAAGAATGGATTGTGAGGTCACTGTATGGATAAACCAGTGATAAACTATATACATGTATAATATGTATATAGACCAATGTGAGCTATAACACTTTTCTGTGAGTTGCAGTAAGCGAAAGAACAGTCCAACCATTTCTTAGGACACGCATGCGACTGCTAGTCTTTTTTTTTTTCATAAAGTCCAGGTAGCTTTGACTTATTTACGACTTGCTATGACGTCATGTTATCAGCGTTGCATCAGCCAATGACAGGTAACGAGTCACCACTCTGTTGATTGGTGTGTCATTTTGTCAGCCGTTGAACAGGTGAATTGCTCAGCCATTCAAAATTTGAAACATTCTCTCCGGAATAACTTCCTTTTGGAGAAATCTTGAAGTATAAACTCTTTGAATGACTTCGGAGCCTGAAATTGCTCAAAATTTAATTATAAAGAATACGCAGGCTTATAAGCGAATCGAAATAGTGTAATTTTAGCCGCATTATTCGTAGGTTGCAAAATCAACCTTCTCATTCGCCCTGTGTTTCTCTCTGTATGCCATAGAACTGTGAACTGTTTGCTTTATTGTCTTTGATATTATCATTTTTATTGATGACATTTTTATCTACTTTATTTTAAAGGTATTATTTACCATATGCAGATTAAACAAAAACCCTAATTCGGTGCTTCAAAATTCTGCTAACATGTGAGTTAGGGATAGAAACAGCCAACGTAAAAAAAAATTGAATCAGAATAATTAATGGTAACTATTTTTAGATATTCAAAATGTGAACAATAGTCATAACAATGATTCTAGACTATAACGTCTACAGTTATGGTTTAGTGAGAAAAATAGTGATAATTATCTCCTTATATTTCAGGCTTTATTGCAAAATTTTACATAGTTGAATGTCTTGTGATACAACTAACCTACACATATGCGACACAGATATCTTGAACATTTTTAAATCACTACTCCCAATGGTAAACAGTACCTTTAAACTTTCCATCTGTTATTTGTTGAATTTGTTTTAAATTTGATTTTATACGATAATTCCATTTTAATAGTTTGAGTATACTTCTGTGTCTTATTTGTGTTGTGTGTGTGTTTGTGTGCGCCATTGGGTATATCTGTATGTGTATACACTCAGCAAAAAAAAAAAAGAAAGTAAACACTTTTTTAAGATTGTATTTCTCATAGAATATTTGGCTAAAAGTTAATGAATTATATACCATATTGAAGGTAATTTAATTGGCTATCAGCCTAGTAGGTCAATAAAAAGGGAAACTTTACGCATGAGTGAACATCTTTGTTTTTCTCTTCCAAGGCACAAAAGCAAAAGTTGCAAAATTGAACAAGTTGTTATTCATGCGCAAGTGCTCTCCCATATAACAATAAGGACAAAAGACAAATTTAACACAATTAGATACATGAATTAAGTTGAAAAATTAAACCTTTGATCTCTACAATATCTTTGAAGCCCAAAATATCAATAAAGGCCAAAAATAAGGGAGAAAAATGAAGAATCTTAGGTCAAACCCATATTCCAATGAAATAAGAGAAGAAGCAATATTAACAAAAATGGTAGAAATTTCAATTTGTATTCAAATTAGGAAAATTGTAAATAATATTTGGTTCTTAAATTTATCTCATGAATCCTTAAATTACTAAATAAGAAGAGTAAAATCTTGTGCCTTGGCGGGCAAAAATGAATGTGTTCACTCTTGCGTAAAGTTTCATTTTTGTATTAACGTACTGACCTGATAGCCAATCAAATTACCTTTGATATGCTATATAATACATTGATTTTCACCAAAATCTTTTATGAAAAATATGATCTCGAAAAAGTGTTTACTTTCTTTTTTTGCTGAGTGTATATATATTATATTGATTGATTGTATTGAGTCTGAATGTACCTCTCCGTTGTCTGTAACATTCACTTACTAGTGTCGCCGCGATCATTCCCACGCTCCATCTCTTTCCTCCCTTTCGAGGTTCCTCTCTCTTTCTTTCTCTTTCCTATCATATTTGCGTTCCCGACGGAATAGCATCATACGAGCCCCATTTTCCTATTTGCCCATCCATATCCAACAATTATAAACTTTAAAGGGATGGTACAGTGTTGGTGGAGACGAGAATTGGGCTTTTAACTTTTTGCGAGATACCAAGAAAACACTTATGAAATAGTACAGAGCATACCATTTAAGAGGATTTCAAAGTTTATTTGATGAAAATCGGGTTTGGAATGACTGAAACATCCCAAAACAAAGTAAAGCAAAGCGATCGTAAAAAAGTGTGGGTCCCACACTTTATTAGAATCGCTCAGTTTTGGATATCTCAGTCATTTCAAAACCAATTTTCATCAAATAAACGTTGAATTCCTCATGGAATTACATGCTCTTTCATATTTCAAAAGAGGTTTCTCATTATCTCACCAAAAAATGCTAGAAACCTTAAATTAGGTCTCAACCAAAACTATACGATCCCTTTAAATTAAAGATCATAGCAGCACAGAGTCTACTACATAATATGACCAGAGGGATATGTGTTTTGATGGGGCACATGGCGTTCTTTTGTAACATGAAAATTATGTTCATCTCCCCGCGCAGTATTCCTTTGATTATTTTGATGATCTCGATGTTCAAACAAAATGAAATCAAAGCATACCTGTCATGAAAGAAGTGAGGTCATTGTAGCATTGAATGAAATGAAAAATTTTCCACAGCGTTTGAGAAATGTCACGTTATGATTTGAGCATAAGATGAAAAGATCCTTGAGTGCATGCCGATAAGAACTAGGAAGATTGTGTCCACATGATTGTACTCTTTTCACGACTTGTTTACATCGATGCAGAGAAGAATTATGAGCAAAATTTAATATAAAAATATAACCAAACACACTTAGAAAATCAGAAACAGCGTCCTTCATTGGAGTAATAAAGTGAAACAGAAATACAGTTATTACCATGGGCTACGTTGAAAATATATTTATCAAGCAGGTTATGTTAATCGTATTCGAAAAGAAAAAATAAATCTGACATGTACATGAGAACGTCAAATATTTATCTTTCGTCACAAACCAAGTCATTTAAAACTTCCAGAAAATAGCAAGAGAAGTCGATCACCATTCTTGATGTGATTACCAAATAGAAAGCAGTACAAACATTAATTTGCCGCCAAGCTCCAGGCATGAGTTGACATCTTGTGAAGATTTGGATGTCGGTTGCCCAAAGGAGAGCTTTACAACCACCAAGAAGGCAGCAGACACGACCATAATGCCAAGTGTGCCCAGATAGGAACGGGCATGATGATCGTTGGCAGGTGGGGGCATTACGGGGAGGGTGAGAGATGTGTGCAGCATCGAACCCTCTCGAGGTTCTAGGTCTGTCACCGGGGATAATTGTGGTTTGATTAGATTGAATATTGCCTTGGCGTTCAAGCCGCTAAAGCCACTGATAAACGTTCGTCCTTGCGGGCCCGTTGCGGCCGACAATGATACGAAGTTCTTTAGAGTGTTGTTGTTTGTTTTGTTGTTTGCTTTTTTTTTTTTTTACTGGTGTATGTCTATGTGCTATTACATGTGCTAAAAGAGTACAACAGCTGCTACAGCAAATTGTATACATTATTGGCCAGTAAGTTGGGCATGAATAGTCAACATCAGGCAAAATGTAATGACAACAGACATTTTCTTGTTGTATGTATACGCGTGAAAAAAAAAAAAAAAATCCCGGTACTATATTCTAGCGTTTTTACATTACTGCTCATACACACAAAAGTAAAGTATTATAGATACACACACTTAATATAGGACCTACCTACAGGCTGTGTGTGTGTGTGTGTGTGTGTGTGTGTGTGTGTGTGTGTGTGTAATATATATATATATATATATATATATATATATATATATATATACACACATATATACAGATATGTAATGTTTGTGTATCGTGTGCGCATATGTTTGCAAGCTTTCATGACTCTTGATGCCGTAAACTTTAAAAGAGAATGTATAAAACGTCTTGCAGTCACCTGCGTCCTTACGTCGCCTTGGAGAGTATGTGTAATGGCGGTAAAAGCTACAGGAGCCTGGTTGGCGGCATGACAGAAGACGCCCTGGGAAAACTCACTGTCCCCTTCGCTCTGTAACATGTGCGTCTATCTGTAAACAAAATTGATGGCGTACCGAGAAATCCGGAGAAGCGACCGAAAGTGGTCGATGCATGATCCTGGAGTGAGATGGTAATTCAAAATGGCGCTAATGCCTCATGTCCTTGTTTAAAAGAGAGAGAGAGAGAGAGAAAGAGAAAGAGGAAAAAGTGGCGTCGCTTTCAACTCTTTGATAATAAATATCGGAGAGGGTAAACCTTTCAGAGACGCGGTGGTGTGTGTGTGTGTGTGTGTGTGTGTGGTGTGATACACATACATACAAAATAACCCGAGAAAAATGTAACCACAGATGCCAGTTAAATAGAATAAGTGCTTTGAGTGTGTCATTGTAATTAACAACGAAAGCTGGCAGTTGGTCTTTCATTAAGGACGTGAAAATCTGGAGGAGATTCTCAAATTGCAGGAAGGTTGATGCATTCTGCCAGGTAAAGCACGCCACCAACAGCCACCTGCGGGTGACACATTTCGACTTAAGTCTTTATTCATGACAATGGAGTGCGTACTTCCTGGCTACAAAACCAACTGATGTCCGTTCACGCATTATGCGAATACGATGCAAGGGTGACGAGTTAATAGCCTGATGGGAAATACCGTATCGTCCCGCAAGGAAATGGGGGGGGGGGGGAGGGGTTCTTAGTTTTTCCTCCAAGATGAAAAAAAAATAGACAAAAAGAAGGAAACACCATTCCAGCGCCTATTTCTCTAACTTAAATCATTGAAATATATCACAGACAGAAGATATAGGCCTACAAAACTTATGGTTGTAGCATAAAAAAAGAATAACGAACTTGTTTTTGTTAATGCGACACAAATGATCTACTTTCAGTTTCAATGGTGATTTCACCGATAGAGTCTGCTCCATAGTTTCTTTGAATTAATTGCAAATGAGGTTTGTGTAAGTTTATATCATTAATCATGAATGACAGAGTTAATTATATTATTCTGCATGTTTCCGACCATGGGTGATTTTCGGTAGGTCTTATACCATGATGGCATACTAGTATTCATAGAAATCAACCATACAATCAATGTATTCCTCTGAAGTTCGGATGCCATCACGCGACGGGGGCTTCTGGATTCCCCCACCCCAGTTTCTCTCCTCCCCTTCGACACTTGTTCGTGCCCAAACCCTCTGGAGAGCTCCTCGAAATCTTAACCCTGGATTGACACTAGGTTATTCGTGGGGGCGCATCGCCTTTTTCTCGAGTAACGAGGAAGGAGTGAATGTGGTGCTGTCATATACAGTATAGTGCTCACATATCGACGCCCTCTCAAAGTGCGATGACACTACTGGCGCTTGAAGAGAAAGTCTTGGATGCTCTTCCATGCAGTCGGATGTACATGTACTATATTTGCCATGACCAGTTGGGTGCTAGTGTCAAAAATCAGGAGTATTATTTAGTCAGTGCTCCATTGAGAGTGCCGCAATCGACAGAATCAGCAGGGAGGTGGAAAGATCAGCAGGGATGTGCCACCTCCTCGGTATCAACACAAGTACTGCAGCACTTGGACGAATAGTCTAAGGTTATATGAACTTTGTGAAATGATTGAACATAAGCTTTAGTGATACGCGGCGTTCCCTATTCAAGCTGGAATGATGTTTGTGCTTGATGTGCTTGGATCACATGCTACACACAATGTTCAATCAGGAAAAGCTTACCCACCTTCCTGATACAATAATTCGTATTGTCACATGCCATACACAGCTCAATGACTGGTGAATGTGTTGATACGAAGATGTAGGGGAAACAGGCAATATACACGATACAAGACGTCACACGGTCATACTTCACTGGCAGAATTTATACATAATATCATGCCGCGTTTCCCCTACGCACAAGGTATAAGTACGTGTACTTTGATTTGCAATGGCATGTTCCATAAGTAGCTTGGTTTGGATGGGGTGAAAAGTTGGGCCCAGCACAAGCAGCCGCCGTTTTAGTATTAATGACACACTCATTCCATTACGACAAATTGACAACGAAAAGCGCGCGCATCTGGATGCTGGGACCGGGCAAAGTCTTCACGCTCGACACATCGTTTGCTGCACATTTCCCCACTTCCCTCTCCCTCCCTCTCTCCTCCTCTCTTTACCGCTCTCCCTATCTTTTTCTCTCTCTCTCCCTATCTCAATGATTCCTGCGCTGGCTCCTGTCTGTTGGGTTGTGGTGCGGTGAGGTACTAGGTTCGCGCATGTGTGCTTCGGCGTTTTCATTCGCATGGGTTTGGGTTATTGCCAGCATGCACGAGTGATACCGCTGTGCAGCTGAGAGTGGCGGGTCAGCATATGATGCGTGCACCCTTTGTGCACCTGACTTATCACGGGAGCGGTCTCCTCGCCCAGCCACGTACGACACACCGCACGCCCAAGAGTGAGGAAATTCGTTGTGTATTGTGTGGGATCCATGCATGGAGAGCTTGGGAGCGGAGAAGTCGAATCAAAGCCACGCAATCTCTGCCATATTTCCACCTCGGTAATACCATTCCAGTTGAGAAAAGTATACATTCTCCGAGTCGTAGAGGTTGCCTTCAGAAATGTTACCGGTAATCCGAGAGACGTGTGCTAAACTTCCACCACAGTGTCGTGTCACGCAGGTACCACCAGCCCCCCGCTTCCCGTTGTACAAGGGGAGACGCGGGTATTCCGGCATAATGGGGATTTTACTGGTACACCATGCGTCCGCTCTAGTGTTGGCTGTATGTAATAAGTGACTGTCTGTGTACGTGATCGTGGGGGAATTGAACACGAAGCTATAGCTTGTCATCGAAGACAACTTGACTTCTGTTGAAGAGAGTAGGTATTATCTCCGGCCTTGTGCTCCATCATAACTTGTCTTATGGATCATAGATAATGTTTCTCACGTATGCTACCTCTGACAGGGTGAATCGTATGCCAATGCGATGTCTATATTTCTTTCCTTTTTTTTTCCATTACCTGACCAGGATCAGGACCATGGTCTGATCCTCGTTTAGTTGTAAGTACGTAGAGACTTGAATGATAGTTCATGGTGGCGAACACGCACATGTAAATTTACATCTATTGCAGACTAATTTATTTCGTACTGATTTTTTGTGTTTGTCGCATTATTTTGAAATCACCCTTTTCAGCACAAGTTAAGTGATCGTTCAAATTCTGATGTTGAATGGGGAGTGATTACAATGACGCGCTTACTGCCTTCGATATGCGACACATGGGCAATACGTCAGAAAACATAATCCGTTTTCTTCCGTGTAATACAGCTACAGCTCATCACTGTAGGTGTATCACCTTTAAACACTTGGGTGTTGGCAGGTATGGTGTAAATATATACAGTGCCGGTGAGATATCTACACAGCAGTTAAAAAAAACCCTGGTTTGCTAGGTAGCGGAGTCAGTGTGGTAACATTTTCTAGAAATGCTCGAAAAAAAGGTGATCTTGTCTATATATATATATGGGCTGAAATAGTATATCAAAAGCATCGCACAGTAATAAACGTAAGGTTACTGGCTCTTTCTGTATGCTGCTAGAATTTGACTGTCGGTACATCTGCTGTTCATATTATCTTGTGAGTAAAATCTGTGAATTTACTTCGAAGTGTGAACACCCTACTTCTGTATAATCTGGTATATATTTTAGGTTTACCGAGTTGTGTACCAGTACCTTCTGGGCCGTTTGCTCCAGTCGAAACACTCGTCATGCTCGTAAATTTGCAAACCTTGACTAGAGAAATCAGGGGGTCATTTGAATGTCACGGTCAAGGTAAGTAGCGACTTGATATACAGTGAGAGATTTATTTCGTCCTCGTCAATCTCATGAATCACAAATCCTGTATTCAGTCGATGTAGGCCTTCTATCCACGTGTGTACTTCCTCATTCCACAGTGACTCAATGCGCCCTTACAGAGAGCGAGACTGAGCGTGACGCATGGTAATTCGTAATCTTGCTTGCCAGGACTTTTTTAGTGCCTCTTGGTTTTCATTTGCTTGGAGTGAAGAGAAGAGAGATAGATAAAAAGTAAGACGATAGAGAAGAGATTATAGTGGCAATGAATGGAACTAGAGAGGGAGAGAGAAGAGAGAGAGAGAGATCCGATGAGATATATTTCCTCTACTTCGTGCTCTTATACTACTAATCACAGTGTAATTGGTCATTCACGTTATCGCCTCTTCTGCTTTTTTTTTTCGAGAGAATTCTGCACCTTTAGCTGAAATCACAATGTGAAAGATGGTTCAGCTTGCTTTTGTCAACAGCTGAGCAAATTCTCACCCGATAATGTAGTACATGCAAATAAGGGATCGCCCATGCTGTGTACTCTTCAGTTCAGTGAATGGGCTTTGTGTTACGGCTAATTTTCACCGCTCTGCTTTATGATGGGGAGGGAAGCTAAGTAGGGAGAATCACATGAAACTAACGAAATCCCAAGAACTTAATTAAATTGAGTGGTTCACATGAGTTGATGTTAATGACATGATACATTTACGTCATAATGATACGATCATTAATGCATTTATGAAATCTTTATGTGTATGGAAGCCTACTTCAATTTTCCCCCTATAGTCTGCCATTGTCCACAGGCCCCTGTGTCCTATATTATATCTGTGTTGGTGATTAATGGCTGCATTGAATTACGTGAGATCGTGCTCCGCTGTTCACCGTTTCAACGCGACAATGATTGACAGTGATCATTTTTTCTGATTTTATTGGAAGAATTTTAATTTGTCGGAGAAGGTAATTTGATGTAGAATTGGGAACCCAATATAGGGTGTAGCAATGGGTCGAAAGACGTATCAATCATGGGCGTTGTCTGAATGGTTTTTTCCGTGTTGAAGAACCCAGCTGTGACCCAGTGCATGGCGTGCAGGAAAGGAAAGCAAACACAGAGAGCTGTTATTTATGCGTGCCCTGTTGAGAATGCAAATATTAATGGTGATTTTCTCGTCTCTCTTCGGTATTTTTAGTTCTTTCCATGCGTTTCTCTATTTTTCCCGTCTCTCCCCCTCTCTTTCTTTTTCTCTCTTCTCTTTTCTCTCGTTGGCGGCATTTAGCCTTGAGTACATATTAGGATATGCATGAGTGCGATATGGCTGTGTCATTTATCATGCCGGGCTATTGGCATATTACTGATATGCGGGATTAGCCATCACTGCAGGCGCGCCTGTGTGGGTTTACAAAGCATGGCCACGTAGCATGTGGCGCGGAAGTTGGCTTGGCCCATTGTCGCCCGTTTCAGGGCGAGCCCGAAATGGGAGAGAGAGAGAACACGCTATGACGGAGATCATCAGTGAACCGACCGACGTGGGTCAACTTTTCGCCACGAAGAAGGGAGAGATGAGAGGTCGATTGTCGCTTTTATGAGTAGGAAGTGTGATCTGTCCTTCTCTCGAAAAAATATGGCCAATCGTCTTCGTTCCCATGACCCCAGTGTTGATCCGATGCCACTAGATTTGATGAAGGATTGCATAGAGGAAGCTTTGGAAAAAGTGCGCCTGGAATCGAGACTAGGTGAATATCTGCCCAATGCATCTTGTTGTGAGTGACCCGAAACATATGTACTGCGTTAACCTGGTGTCACCAGCTATCGAATGATATTCGTGTGTAGGTTGATGAGCCTTTATCATGTAACCTGTATTCTGAATACCGTCACCTCTCCCCCTCAGAAATACACCTTCGTAATGTAACATGTAACTTCAAACGCAAGAGCGTCCGATTTCTCAATTGACTCTATGTTGGTATTTATATACCACTGGCAAGTTGAAGAGCGAACGAGAAAAGAGTCCACGTGTATATCATGACTTTTGTATTATTTGATGTCTAAGCATGACAGTTAATATGCGTCTTCGTTTTTTGTATATTATCGGGGCTAAACACACAAAGTACCACGAGTTACGTGCACGTAGCACATTGTAATATTAACTAGCTTCACTCACAGGCTTCTTGATTGCAACTACATGTACCGATATTTTCCTGTAGGAAAGCGAGCTCCTCGGATATACGGAAAACAACCAGCAAGCATATTACCTCACATAGCCGTGGTAAGAATGAGGCGCAGAAACGGAACGACATACCTTTCGGGAGCTATTCGCTGCGTCCTGGAGCACGATTTCGTGGCCACTGCAATTAGCCTTCGAAGTACTTTGGACCAAGCAGTTCAGTGTGATCTTGGTCAGCGCTCTCTGTTTTTCTTGTGAAATCCGGAGCAAAATTCGAAAAGAAAGAAGTCCAACGGTGCTGATATTATTTATGATAATCACTGATGAAAATGTTGTCTTTCCCGTTTATATCTGAAAAAAAAGCACTATAACATGCGCTAACCGTATACGTCACGTCTATATTTCATGGTTGTATTTCACCACCAGGATAGTACCAGTGACTTGTTCAGTGCAATCTGCACGACACCCGATTTACCGATGTTTTTGTAACGAGTCACCTGACCCGACTCCCCTGTCATGTGATCTTCATAATTGTCATGTGACCAGAGACAGCTCAGCTGTTGGCTTCACACCTGGATGGGTGATCTTTTCTGAACAAAAGTTAAAGGGGAAAAAAAAACTCAATGAAATTACACGAACTCTTCATTTTGGACAGTTTTCCCCTATGTACGTTTATGGATTTTTCTAACTTTGCGCAGGGACTTATACTCTAGTGTACAATTTAGATTGAATATTTGATAGTATCACTTTCCACTTTACGATTAGATTGTGAATTGTAGGCCTATATTTACAAGTCTATGGGAAATGTTTATTCGTGTGCAGGTTGAACGCAGCAGAAATATACCATGAGTGTTTATAAGTATTTGTTTTTTGGTTTTTTTTTATATTCTATCTTAGCATTTCTGGGCCCCGTATTATCAAAAAATATAATCAATTATAAATTTCCTTACCACACAGGCTGCCACAGACTTATGATAGAAATCAACTATTTAATCAATTATAACTTCATAAAACAGGGCCCTGAACGACTGTAAATTAATGATGAAATGAAACATGCGTGTCATAGGTGCAGTGATTTGTTTTTTATGTTGGTGTTGTTTAATTGAGCAAAAGATAGCAACAGTCTGTTTTGGCACTACTGCCATACCAGCATAATAATGTAACTTGTTAGAGGGGCTGGTAGTTGGTGATCTATCACTTGGTCTACTCCCACTTTGTCTAATAGTCATGTATAGTCTCAACCCACGTGGTCTAATCTCGTTTCATCTACAAGTACAACCAGTTCCTCTAATGACCATATTTATAGTTCAATTGCCACTTATACAACTTGTACGTAGTTTCATTACCAGTTGGTCTACTTCCAGATGGACTATGCCAATTTCGTCTAATACTCACAGTTTATCAGACAAAATGGGAAAGAATCTAAGGAGACAAAATTGCAGTTAGACAATCTGGTCATAAAGACGGAATGATAATTAGCCAAACTGGGCATCAGACCAAGTGAGGATTAGACCAAAGAAATTGATGGTAGACCAATGACCTTAGCCGTAGTACTAGTGGTGTTTTAGACCGTCTGATATTAGACCAAGTGGCAATAAACCCTAGTAGTTCTAGTCATTTGTGCTGAAAGGTGTAGATATCGAAAGAGTACTGTTGTCCTCCTCTCACACAGTGGAGAAATAGAAGGTGATAACCAGCTCTCAGCTGTCAATGCCCTGAAACACCTGCTTGTTATTCTATGCATCCCGCCTTACACTCACTTGTGAGGAGCCTACAACATTACAATGTCACGTGACCCATACTAGTAGCCACTCCATTTGGACTGTGGAACCACACATGTCTGTATGCGTCCTTAGATCATCAGCAGATAACATTTTTGTATAATAGTATATGTGCCACGGTCTTCCTGAAAACTACTGACAAAAACAGAATAAAGCAAAACAAAAACTGCAGTCAGCTGTATAAGGCACCTGAAATAATCAAAGAACTTCAAACACATCGTCCAATTTTGGTGTTATTTTTCGTGCCTTTGGTTTTGAGATAGAGGGAAGACTAATAACGCATAGAATGAATATTCTTCATAATTAACAGTGATTCATTCTGAGTCACTGTCACCGTTATATTGTCTTATCGTTGTAGTCTTAATGCATGCACTATATTGACAAGAATTGTATTTTCGTCCGTTGTGAAATTTATCGCCAGTTTGAACAACCCAACGTCATTGTGCTCGATCTCTTGATAGAAACAGAGAACTATAAGCAAGGAAATGAGAATGTTTATAGCTATCCCGGTGGGAATCGTCCAAAGTTCTTTGGCTGAGGAGAGAGCCCTGTAAATGTCCCTTGCTGTATGCCGATAATTTAACGCGTGTTTTGCAGACACGTCTGCCCTGGGTTGGCCGCCACTAATCCCATTTATAATTAAGACTGGTAATTAGGCTGCCTTAAGACGCAAGACGAGTTGCAGACGGCGTGAACAAAACGACGCTAAATGCGTGTTCCCGGCGGTTTGCGTAAGACCTGGTTGGTTAATAACTGATGGAAGAGATGGTCTGGGAGGAAGGCTGAGAAGATTGGGGTAAATAATTTATGAAACAATTTCCTGCTCGCACTGTCTTATTCATGGAATCTGCAAGGGTTACCTGCGAGCTAATTTGCTACGACTCTTACCTGGCCTCACGAAGGAGACTTTAATTAGTAAGAAGAGACAAATATACCGCTTGCCATCCGTGTACATCCCCCTACTATCATCGAGCACCAATATTATCTGCGTTAATATTTGATAGTTGAATGGGACAGTGAATATCCTGGCGCTCAAGTTACACAGGGAATTGATCGCACAAACACCGGACACACATCCGCCTTGTGTCCGTAAGTTTCTGCTACAATACGTAGAACCATGGACCTAGGTCCATGGTAGAACGAATGTCACTTGGATCGCGTGCGGGGTATGCCATATGTTACTGTTTTCGAATCGCACGTTTTTACCGGTGTGCATGGCTTTGGGAGCACGGGGAAGAATGGAAACAACCCGACCACGCCCTCTATTTCTCCAGTTATGCTGGTAGTCAGTGGTAGAGAAGAATCGTTTTCGTGCTGTAAGTGACAGTAATGTGCCCTCCCACAACTGTAGGCAAGTCGTAGTTGAAGGCCGCTGTATGATCCTTCAAACCCTTGTCTTCCGCTTTGAGACATGGTCATGATTTATAACATAGCTTGAGTAAAAAAAGGCACGGCGTAGGGACATAACTAGAGCAGTAAACCACCGACTGTCGTCATTCTTTCTTCAATTTCACCCTTTCTTATGACGTTCATTATGGAAATACTTAAGTAAGGCCATCGAAGCACAAACCCCACTTAGTCTTTATAGCAACTTCAGGAGCAAAATTTTCATGTCGTATGATATACGGGAAAGACGTCACGTAAGCCTAATATTTTGCTAGGAATATCCCATAAATTTTAAACACATCAAAATGTTTTAATGTCCTGCATCACTCGAGGAAAGGGGCACATGGCCAGATATTATTTGAGACGTCGAGGATTTTTATTACATTTTATTATATTAGATCTTTTGAAAACACAGAATGTTGGTCGCTTGTCAGTAGTCAGTTCTGAAATGGAAAGTTTGGGATTGAGTGTCACTGACCGGTGTCTGTGAACATTCCAAAGTAGAAACTTAAGTTTATGTTCTAGTGTTTCGTCTGTAATAGCTCTGAACATGACGATGATCGAAACAGTGACTGAAAACGTGGCAGTGGTGGGCCATCTATATGATACGTGCGAATCAATACCTACGAATCGTTAATTGATGGAAAACTAAGGCAAGAAATCGATGGCAAAATGATGCGCAGAGGATGCGTCCCCCATGTGTGTACAATTATTCGAATAAAAAGTCCGTTGAGTGATATAATTATTGGTGTTTACTGAACGCATGACGATGTACTACTAAAGGAATTGGATCGGTGTATGGGGTTCTCATACGTATTTCCTCAGTGAATATTATGAGTAAACTAACCTGGGAAATAATTACATGTAAATGATCAGTGTAAACATTGCAATTTGCTTATTCGCTTGAGTGTTATACCATGGGAAAAATACTCTAATTGAGTAACTGGCATATGCTGGGGAAAATAAAATGGTTCCATTCTCCTTGCAGGCGTAGTAGATATTCAATACGGTATTCTTTGCGTGGGCTATTCACTTTTATGATGAAAAGGTTGAGTGGGTAAGGCGTGTAATACAATGCATTACCTACTTTTCAAGTTTGGTGATGTCTCAATGAAAATAGAGGTTTGCATTTTGATTCGGAATTCAAGAATCCTCGACATTACCCATGTGAGAACACTGTCTTCCGCCACACTCTGACTATCAGCGTCATATTTTCTACCCCTAGGCGGTGATCACACGACTATCCCGAGAGTTGTACATACGGGACAGCAAATGACGACCGCCTTCTGATTTTGAAGTGTGCGCACGCAAGCAGGTAGGCAGGCACGCACGCACATGCTACAACTAATATGTCTGAATATTAAATCAGTGCTCGTTTGTGGTTTTGAGGCCAATATGATGACAAAGAGGACATGTGATGTCCAGGGTCCACCACTAAGCACTCTGAGCGATTCATGACATTTATGTTTCTGTGCTGTGAGTTATCTTGGCGAGATAAAATACCATTGTGTATAGCTTGCACGGGCCGGCTTGTTTCTGATTTGCTATGGTGTGAGTTGAGTTTAATTGCTAGCGTTGAATCGTTTTGGCGGCGCTGATTACCAGGGGAAGCGCCTCGCCCCCACGCGCCATGTAGCCGAAAATCCTGCACGTATCAACTCCAATTATTGTGTAGATGGATAAAAAGCCTGACATGTACCCTTGGTAAATGTGGCTAGGCCTGAAGCCAGGCGGAGATTGTTCCCTGCAAATCTACACGTAACGGTAACGGTTTCCCCGCTACCTTCATGTTCTTACATTGG
This sequence comes from Diadema setosum, assembly GCF_964275005.1. Taxonomy (NCBI): domain Eukaryota; kingdom Metazoa; phylum Echinodermata; class Echinoidea; order Diadematoida; family Diadematidae; genus Diadema; species Diadema setosum. Next base: position 35,255,241 of record NC_092698.1, read on the forward strand.
TTGCCCATATTTTAGTGGGATGTTAACCACCGTGTTAGCTGAATGTTACTACTACTACTACTACTACTACAGTATTTGCTGCAAATCTAGCAACCGAATAAGAAAGGCAAATTTAAATTGAATGGAACCAGGGATTCTCACCTCCCTGATGGAACATGTGAAGAGACGGCTGTATTTCAAACACACGTGAGTTTGAGAACATTGATCTCCTTGCCTAGAGTCACAGCTTTCAGTGGTTGAAACCTACCTTAAATGCAGAATTAATTTACTCTCTCGGGTCTGTTCGACAAAAGGCACTGCTACCAGCTGTCTGTACAGTCGATGGAACGCTGGCTTTCATTAAGGTTGCAATGAATTAGATAGAGACACTGCTACCTTGATGGGTAAGACTGAGGAGTAACCGAGACTGTTGCACCACTCTGCCTCAGATTTAAGAAATACGATCCGTTTAGAACATAAACACGGCACCTCCGAGAGGAGATCAATCAAACGGGTAACATTTCTCGTCTATTCCCCTACAATGCAACTGGGAGGAAATTCACTTCTTGTGTTTATAAAGTCGTCGGAGTCGGTCCCACGTGTCACATTTATATGTGAGTTACTGGCCAGAATTCTATACAAGGGGGGGGGGGGGGACAGGACATATTATAACCATTCTTTTAAAAGCCTCTCCTTTTCAGAGGAAAGCTCTGCGGCTAAGCCTTTGATGGTGATATCGAGACGCAAATAATATATTTCTGAAGAGACGATTCTGTTTTCCATTACGAGGCAAAATTTCCAATAATCCTGTTAATAGTGCCTACGATGTTTAATATTCGGTGGTATAGTTGAATGGTCTTTCGGCCCTCGACAAGCGACTCCGCCACGCGTTTCAGTAGTCTCATGAATATTTATGAAGGAGTAGTTATGCATGATCATACTAGTACAATCCCGCACATGTTAAAACAGGTCACCTCGTCAACTTTACCTTACAATCACGACCGTAATTCAAATTTTGCAGAAAACCGTTAAACGTAATTAGAAAAGGCAGGTCAATTATTGATATAAGAAAGTACATTCTGTCGTCGTTGGGTAATTACATTCTGTCGTCGTTGGGTAATTACCAAGCAATATATCTGAGTAAAGCATCACAGAACTCATTTCAATAGGTTTTTGTTCAAACTTCGGAGGCTTCTTTGTCAGTACACTTTCGTATCGTAGAAATTGATGTCTATTAATTTGAATGACGTGTATCCATGGTGACAGCGTGAATCATCTCTTTGGAATGCATCTCCTTGATGTATTGTGTGGTAGTACTATTACCAGGCCTTCAGGAACATGTCGTTCCTCACGCTTAACCCTAACTAGGCCGGGGGGGGGGGGGGGGGGGGGGGGCCTCCGAGGCCCCCCCCCCTCGACGTTCCGCGCGATGTTTCGCAATCGCAAAAAGCTATCGCCGCGACGTTTCATGACTTTTTTCTTTCAAGTCTCCCGCATCTTTTGACACCAAATTTGCGACGCCCGGGCGCGTGGTTCCGAAATTACGCATAAATATGTACATGCATGTCAGACCAAAAATAGCTGAAAAACGTGAATTTGTGTACAATTTCAATGCAAACTGTGCTTGCAGGCAAATTTCATAAAAGCATGATTATTTTGGTGTTTTATTGATTAAAATCAATGAATAACATATTTTCTTGTTCGGAGCAATGTCGCGAATAAATTCCATCGAAAAAACAATGAAAAACATAAAGTCGAAAAAACAAAGAAATACATAAGAAATTCAAAAAAACAATAAAATACTTAAGAATTTTTTCTGATATCACAAATTTCTTTTACTACATTTGCTAAGGACACTAAAAAGAATACTTACACAAAAAATGTGCCTGTTCTGAGCTTTATTTTGTGATTTATTCCAAATAGTCTGATTTCATGCATCATTATGCATAAATTAGCATAATTTAGCATAAATGATAATTTTTTTTTAAAGATTAACTTCATGGTATTTTAGATTACATCATAGGCAATGTGTGTGCCAATTTTCGTCGCGATCGCGCGGTCGACGGCCGAGATCTGGAGGGGGGGCCTGGGAGGCCCCCCCCCCCCCCGGCTCTATCAACTACCTAAATAGCCCGGCCTAGTTAGGGTTAAATCCTTTCCATGCCATTGGTAACCGTTTGTACACGATATCAGTATGGAGGTGCAGAACGAGTTAGTTCGCTTCTTGTTTTGAAATCCTGGTTCGTCTCCTGTGTATTCGGCTGTCGATGGGTCCTCTTATGGCGAGATTTATTCTTGTCGTCATAGATACCTCGGAAGTGATTGATGTCGGCCTGAAGACCCAACCGGAGACTTTAACGAAAGATCATCCGCGCAAGTAGGTCATCTTGTTACATGTAAGGTACGGAGTTCATGAAATAGTGATTAACGCGGCGATCTAGCAGTCTTCCCAGGATACTGAAATCGGTCCGGCTTTCCTTCCTGTGCATGGTGTAATGAAGACACGTAGCTTGTTATCCCTTTCTAATGATTATGGCGGTCGTGTTCATATACACAGACGACACTGCCCCAAGGAACTTTTATACCGGCTTTCTCAGATATAATGACAAATTAACAGTAAGCACATTTGTGTCATTTTGAGAGGAAATTGCCTTTTCTCTGCCACTTCCATGCTAGCCGGCAAGCCATTTTGGTAATACATATACTTACAATAAAGTCAACAGGACCACACATTGCTGCTTGTATAGGCCCCTCACCTCGCCCCGAGTTAATATGGAGGAACTCAGTTCGTGTAACCATGACGATGAGCATCTCTGAGCTCGGTCATACTTTTTAAACCACCAAGCAAAAGGCTCCGTGCATAGTGATTTCTCGCAAGGCATGCCGTTCTTGTGCATATCCCGAAGGGAAAACATAACACTTGTATGCAAATTGTCTTCTCGATGAACTAGAATAATCTCAACTCGGACTTTCGAAAGGCTATTTCTGGTCATTTTGTTGACGAGAGTTGGAATATCGATTTCGAAGTCGTGAACAGGGCCCGACCAATAGTTATTATACAATCTGTATTGACAATACTATGATTATGATTGTTACTACTGGTATTGTTGGTAGTATCGTCGTCATAAATCGTCAGTCTTGTATGATAGTGCTTGTTATCATCATTTAATGATCATATTTATATGCGGGATGAAAGAAATTTATTCGATGTCAATGAATATTTAGTGCAGGTTGCTTTCTCATCCACAACAGCAGCACACATCTAAGTGCAGTGCGAGATTATGTCAACAATGGAAAGAAGAAGATATCTACAAAACGTTACCCCTGTATTTTAATGTCTAGATTATAGTCCTGATATAGGATAGAAAATATATCACTTGGATACATCGCATATCTCCTCTTGAAAACACACACAGACACACACACGCACACACGCACATACACACGTGAAAAAAAGTATTTTCAACTGATATCTGATCTGTTAAGATTTACAGAGGCACAGTGATGAATATGATAAGTTATGGTTGATTTATGATGTGTCATGGCGTGTGTAACAACACTTTTTTCGAAGAAATGCTGGTTTATGGCAAGCGTTGTCAAACGGGCTTGAGATTTGAGGATATTCTGTAGAAGTAAGGCTATATTCAGGAAGTGCTGTAACAGATGGAATTAACGTCAGACATCCATCTATCAACGCAGGGGATCTAAACCATACCAGCTGCTGAATCGCATCATTGACGACTTGGACTTGGAGATAATCATGGCGACGGCGTCATCGATGATGTCAGCACTCCTTCCCAAAGTCATCATCCTGTCCTTGTCTTTTATCATTCCTTATCATTCTCTTGCCCGGCCGAGTGAACTCTACTTGAAGTCGCGCTGGACGGAGAACTGATAAGGGCTCATATAAGACACATATCATCGCCGAGGCGAGCAGCTGTAATCGTCACGCCCCCAAGCCACGCCCCCACCGCTGCAGATAGAGAAAGTTGGAGTGAAAGAGAGAGGGTTGGGGGGGGGGGGGGGGAGGGGAGTCATGAACATACACAACAACCAATCACAGTGATGTTTCAACTTCCATATTGACAACTGATATTATGGCGACGATTATTACGAAGTGTTGGCAGGTATGTCGATATAGATCACAATTTAAATGTGTTAAGGGAATAAAGTCTTAAAAAGAGCTCTGGCGTTTTCATTTATAATGAATACTTACTTTACGTGTGGTCTAGCAGGTAAACGTAACAAAACAATGTAGTTATATCATGGAACTACTCCGTGGTTATTACATTGGCTGTCATAGATAGGTATTATAGTAGTATAAGTAGTAATAGTAATAGTAATGGTAGTAGTAGTAGTAGTAGTGGTGGTAGTTAGTAGTAGTAATGGTAGTAGTGGTAGTAGTAGTGGTACTAATAGTAGTAGCTGTAGTAAGACTAAGATAGTAAGATACAAAAGTAACATTTGAAGACGCAGTTGTATTACTAGCATCTGCAGTAGTAGTGTAATGATACTAGTACAAAAGTATAAGATCAATATTGTGATGGTTGTAGTGGTGTAATTAGTCGTAGTCGTAGAGAGTAAAGCAGCGCCAAAAGTAATCGCAGTTCATACAATCAGTAGAAAATGATATTGGTGTCAGGAGCGTGACAGTTGATCTGATTGTGGAATAGTGGTAGTTGCGTGTGTAGCATTTGTGTCAGTGGTAGTGATGGAAGTTGTAAAAAAAGAGACAGAATCGTACCAACAGAACTGAAGTATGGAAAGTATTAGGGGCTGTTAGAAACATGAAGTAGAAGAAACGTGAAAAGTTATTTGTGTCTGAAAACACCAATAATTTCACATTTCAAATTTCCCGTCTTGTCACCTACTGTAGGGAAGGGTTAGTGTGTGCGTGTGTGTGTGTGTGTGTGTGCGACGGGGTGGGCAGATTCCTCTAACTACACCCCATGTGTTTGGTTTTTTGTCAGGAGTATCATGAACATAGTTATTAACATTAAATATTGTTAATCGGGTTATAGGTTGTTGCTTGAGCAGGGCTCAGCGAGATGTCTTTTACAGCTATAAGATCTCTGCTAGGACCGTATGGTTACTGAATAAAGCAAGCAAGCAAGTTGACAATCTATTCTCGCCGTGATTTTGTTCTCTCCGTGGTACGTGTGGTTCTTCGACTAGTGTTCCAGTTTCAAATGAATCAAAAATGGCAAGTTTATACTGTAGACATAATACTAACTTCACGTCTTGTGGTCGGACCAGCCATTCAGAATTCAACCGCGCACATGTCGTAACTTCACGGTACATTGTAATGCAAGAAAAATAAACAGATTTCACATTCTTACTACTTTGTAAAACGGTAAGATCTTCTTTGTTTGCTTGTTTGTTGTTGTTGTTTTTTTCTCTCTTTGATATATTTTTTCTGTCGTGAATAGTGTCATGTCATGGTTGTTTTTTAATCGATATTTGCCAAGATTTGCAGAGTTGCAACTATTATGGCATGTACAGTGCGTATAAAAAAAAAGGTAATCCAACTTTGCAGGGCTACTGTTTCATAATTGTCAGCTATGGAGAGCACAATATTAGTTGTGAGAAAAGAAGAACTCTTTCTTTTCATTGATACCTAATTATGTTGACAAATGTCAAGCATGACTGAGAACATGACTTTTAAAGACAGCAATGACAAATTGCACTTTTTCCAAGTTTGAGTGTTATCCTTTCTGCATGTACCCGATGATGGTTACTACATCGACGACTCAGGCGTCATAATATCTAGCCTACTTTCTGCATAAGGGGCATCAAATCATGTCTGGTATTTGGGGCATCATAATACAGTACGTATAAAAAGAAAAATATGTGCGTGGTGCCTTCTTACAGTAGTAAGTTTCGCTCGGTTTCCTTTGTACCCAACGAAATGCAAAATTAAGCCGTGTGGAACGCCATCTTTATACTCTGAAAGAAGATCAAAAGGACTAGGGAAAGTCCAAGCGCTGTGCATAATTGCGTATCCTACACTTCCGTCACAAAGAGTAATACCTGTAATTCAGATTGGTTGCATACCCTTCTTTTGTATTGACCCAGTTGTATCAAGGGTAAGTTAGTATAATGTTACTTTGTTTGACGTCATTAATGAGGTCAAGTTTGACATTATCTTCCAAAGTTGTTTATACGAGAGGTATAAAATGCCGTTTATGATTGTGAAATAGTTGCAGGTGGATTTGGTTGGAGGGTGTTCAATAACAACAACAACAAAAGAAATAGTCTCGCACGAAATAAGTGATATGTAGTTGATTTGTTCTCCCTATTAACATAATTTCTGTGAACTTCCACTTTTTCGAATTATACATGTACATGCGCAGTATAATTTTTCGTTTCTTTTTGAGTTTCATGCTCATTCTTTCTTTTTAACAACACTTCCTGTTTACGTTTAGTATCTATCCACTTTTGTTTCAGTGTTGCTGTTTTTAATCGTCCAAACATTGTCAGCCCCCCCCCCAACAAAAAAAAAAAACAACAACCAACTTTCATACCAAACCCTGATGTAGTGCTGTGACGATTCGTAGTTCCACTTGTTCTTGTCCCATTTTTATTTCAGTTTCCATGGTACTTATACAATATGGGGACTTTAGCAATAATTGTTTTGTGCAAGTTTGAGGTTTATAATGTCAGACCTAGATGTGACCTAGATGTGACCATGAACATAATGGCCCGAATTCACGATGGTGGTACAAATGAAACCATGGTTTAAACCATGAACAAAAACCATGGAGCGCCAAGTGTCGCATGGAATATTTCTTTACGAAATCAGTCATTTCGTCGATGAAATGATTATTTTGTAACGAAATGACAACATTTTGTAACTAAATGAACATTTCGTCCACGAAATGACCAATTTCGTAACGAAATATTCCATGCGACACTTGGCGCTCCATGGTTTGTCCATGGTTTAAACCATGGTTTCATTTGTACCACCTTCGTGAATTCGGGGCAATATGTTTAAAACGATCGGGATGTACTCGTTAAGGGCAATTCCAGCGTTACGGACATTACATTAAGAGATTTTTTTTTTTTGATACTTTGTGGACTTCTTAATCCATTCATGGTTTATTCTAACCCAGTCATCCTGAAATATTAACAGTCCAAGTTTTGTTCAGTTACTATTAATCATTTGGTAGATATTACACAATATGTTTGCCGTTACGGACATTACATCTTTTGGACGCGATCATTTACCTCCATGTAGATATGTTGAGAAATTTATGAATCAGAGCATCAAGTAAAAGGAATTTTCTTCTGAAATGAATGCTCAGGTCTTGTTTAAGTTGTAGACTGATAATTGTATACAACACATTCAGCATTTACTCTCCATGTTCACAAATGTAGCGTTACGGACATTACATTTTTAGCGTTACGGACATTACAACTTTGTCCATATTTTAAAGTCCCAATATTCATATTGTAACACAGTTCGTATATATCCAAGACAAGGCTGATATTAGTGTTTTTGGTTAATTCTTAACCATAAACCACTTTGAAACAAATGCTAAAGTGTTGTTGAATATGAAATAATGAGAGTCAAAGATTGTGTGTTTTTACTAAAATGATCAAAGATTTTGCCGTAAAATGGGGTTTTTGCAGAAAAGAATGCCTAAATGCACTTCATTTGTATCAAAATACCACTCAAATGAAAGAACTGATACGTTCTAGCATTTGATACTAAATTTGTCCCTGTAGCTCATATATTTTACAAATTAAAACATATTTAGGATTTTTATGTAAAGTAACATTTTTCGTGGAATTGCCCTTAACTGAAGTAGCACAAATGGATATTAACATGATTGATGGTACTACCAAAAAATAACAGCTTCAGTGATACATGCTACACTCATCCTCATCTGTTATTTTCATCCATTTTGGCCTCATTGTAACAGTTTTGATTGACAGATTGGCTACCTGTGGAGTACATACGTGCACGTTATGAAGCTCTTTCATTGTTTGTGAGTCGCAGTACACAGCCCCCATTGTAACGCATCGTTTTTCGGAATTTAAATGCTCATGGTGTTGCGTGAAACTTGTAGTTACCTCTCGGGGAAGAGTGTTTTCAAGATTATTTTAAGATTTTGTAGAAATGCAATCAAAAATATACGAGGGAATGTCGTTGCTGTCTTCTACCGTACGTGGAGATTTGTTTTAGTTATCGGAAATCATAAAGAGTAATGCTTGGCCTTCAATAGGAGAGTCACCTGTATTGAACGGTTTAGTTCCGACTTGATCTCACGTCGTCATTAAACATTTTACCGCTGTATTTCTCGTACTTTGAGGCTTTGTGCTTGTTTGTCAGTTGTTAACTACATAGGCGATTTGGGGGCGATGCTATTTCCCCTGAAAGTCTGATTATGAATAGGAACTCGCAGTGATTAGTGATAACACGATATATAGGTCGTCATTTCCATGAAGATATAGCAACAAAATAAAGAACTAAATCTCGAGCAATGCACTATACCGTTAAATCAATTTGCTATTCTCTGAAAGTGCGTGAACCCGAATGCAGGGAATCTGCCGTGCCTCATTTGGAAAAACGATCGATTAATTCGCAATGGTATGACTTTATGCTTCTATTTTGTTGTATTTAAGCGCGTAATTGCTTTTAATTCTGTATAGCCATCTGGGGTATGGAATTGTGATTTTGGTAGGTGACCGTTAATTGATTTCATGCATTGAAAAACAGTTTCAATGCCCACACTAGTGGTACAAAACCTATATTTTGTAAACCTCTTCTTTTCCCACTTACCGCACTCATCAAAAAAGGAAAAATACTCTTGGGGCTTTGGTTGAGCTTCTCGTATGAAAATGAAACGATGCGTAGTCTCGTGTAAAGAGTGAAATGTCCGTATTTTACAGCAGTCACGAAGTGTAGGATGTTACTCAGTATTATTTGAAGTCGGGACCAAGCTGTACGTATTAAATGTTGTGAACCTTAATTGCGAAGTGATGATGATTATAATGATTTTAGTGATGAATGAATATATATATATATATAGGGTTATATCAACAACTCGTATACTTTTCTCTACGACAAGCTCGATTACCCGACGGACCAACCTTTCAACCCTTTATGCGCATGTTCCTTTTTGGGCCAGAGAGTTATGAATAATATATATATATATATATATATATATATATATATATATATATATATATATATATATATATTTATATATATATATATATCTCCATTGACAGACAGGGTGAAAATTGTATACAAAGTTAAAAACCCTGGGAAATAAACGTTTGTGCAATTAACAACTCGTATACTTTTCTCAACCACAAGGCTTGATGTGCTGACTAAATGCAACTGTTGTGATGGACAAAGTGGTATAGATTGGCCGGAATAGTCCTGGCAAATGATGTATTCAAATGATAAAATATGTTGGTCAGTGTATGGAACACAGTAGTCCCGCATTAAGTAATGACCCCGTGTTGTTTTTTCTTTCACAAATGATGATGAACATCTCAATCAAAGGATTTCCACTAATTAGTGCAAACCTCCCTGTTTATCGTAGATAACGTGAAATTTCAAAATGCTCTTAAATTGTGCTCTCACAACAAATAACAGTGGTATTAAAAACCTACCATGTCACTTCTTCATTATGAGTAACGTCATCCATTCTCCCTTCCCAGGTTGAATAAAAACACACTTGAAAATGTCCAAATTTAGTCGTCCGCCACGGCACTTATGACATCAAATATTTGCCGAATGGATTGGAATGGTAGCACTAATTACACGGAATGGTCCCCTCTTAGTCTTCTGGAGATATTGGTTAGGACATTAGCTCCGTGTTGACATTTGTCACTGTGGATCCACTATGACAAGTGACCGGGAATTGTAATTGTAATTGCATTAAATCAGTCATTCATATAAAGGAATGGATTCTTCCCTACGTAAACCAATTCGTTCATTTTCCTGTTTCCATAGTGGTAGAAGACAAGAGTTCCATGCACCCAAGAAATAGATATCAATGTTTACGAGGAAAACCATTCCCTATCATTTCAAACGTCTCTTTTTTTTTTCAAATCGAAGAATAAAAAGTCTAAGGAGTCATTTCTATTCTGTTTCGGTAAACGTTGCAGTCAGTGCGAGAACGACGATTCAACGATTCAAGAAATGCAGATAAGCTATTACCTATCCCATAATCTGTTAAGTAGCATTTTCTCTGTACGTGGATCTTGCACAGGTATATGTAAGTCCTGTAAATTACGCAAAGTATAGATTAAACACTATTGAAGGATGAAGATTATAACCACCATCGCGAACCGTTCCCTTTAAATAACAAAAAGGGGAACATCGTGGATTGTGGAGATCTGATGCACCATGAATATTCCACCCGCTGTTCATGCTTTTACGTGAACTACAAAAGTCAGAATTACAGCCTATATTTCGGATATTGTATATCTTTGAGGTTCCATATTTCAGGCGTGCATAAAGTTATGTAAAGGGTCGAAGAATCACAACGTTGTTTTGTGCAGTGACAATCTTGCCCTTTAATTTCAATTTTATTGATGTCACAGCATTGTGATCAGTGGTGATCTTAAATTGACAACGATGTGGTGTGAGATGTTTCCAAGTGATGGAACATTGTATCAGGAAAGGACAAGGACTCTCCTAGCCTTACGATGTTTGTGCAGTGGCGATTCAATAAACCGTTGATATTTTCCTTTTCATTGATTTAAATCAAACCTTTCTCTTACAGTTGTTGAGGTTTTCGGCTGAAAATGGGTGCATGCGTTGGCCATTGATGCAATTTTGTTCTAGCACTATTTGAAAAGAAAAAAAAAGAAGATATACAAGCGGCTAATACATACGCACACGAAGTCACAATGTAAGATTTAGAGGAAAGCTTTGTTATACAAATACCTTGGGTATTCTGTTAAATGAAAGGGGCAAGGGATCGATAGTTAGAAACTGTGATGAATTGCCTTGAATGGTTTATGTAATAAGTGTCAGAATGTTCAGTTTTTCTGACACAACGAAGAATATTTTCATCAGTGTGTCGATCTTGTTGTTGTTATTGTTGTTGTTGTTGTTGTTGTTGTCGTTTCATATAAAACAAAATGCTGTTGAGCGACCTGGGTTCTAATTTTGCAGCTTTTCACTCTGTTTTGAAGCTGTTTCTAAATAATATCCGTGTAAATCAATTTCTTTCCTAGACATCAGTCGCACACACACACATTTTATACACGAATACCCTCTTCAGTCCAATTGCTGATCGTATCGTATGGATCACTTTCACGATTGTTCTTTGTTCGATGCCATGGAATTCACAGTGATGGAGCATTAGAGGAACTTTTCAATGTTTTGTGTTTAGAATGACTGAATCCTTTGACTGGTTAATTTCTTAGTTTCTGTTCAAGTGACGCAGGATAAATTTGATTCATAGGCGTGCCAAATGAATCATTTTCTCATTATCATTGTCCCCTTTTAATGGGTGTAATCAGCTCGACTCCACTCGACTCGATCAACTCGTCATACACTTCCCCCATCTGTATTATTCGCCATGATTCGATTAAATCAGAGAAGTTAATTTTACCTAAACGTTTAGGGGGAACGAGACCACGTAGATCCCATACTGTGCTTCGCTGCATATTTTTTTCAACCCAGCCATCTATAATAGCTTATGTGCATGTGTCGGTCTTAAACTTAATTATAGCTTGTAAATTGGATGATAGTTGGCGCAGCTGAAATGGAAACAGACGTGTGGGCCTTTCTAGAATGAATCATACAGAATGAAAAGCATTGTTGAACTTGAACCTGATTATTTCCTAACCTTGTCTTGAAAAAAACAAAAACAGTGTGGTCCAGGGAAAACACTCTGTCTGAGACAGTGGTCATTTTGGTTGAACTTGCATGCCGCTTGTACATTTGTAGGACTTGTTAAAAAGAAGTCGAGCAAAATGGATTAGAATTAACGATTTGCGCAGAACCACCGCGTTAGCCGGGCCAAAAATAGAATGGCAGCTAGTTTTCACCATAGGCTCTGCCTATATGTACCGACCTTGGATGAAATTAGCAGACGAAGCACAGGTGCCGTTTTGAGATGACTTCCCCGCAATAATGTTTGTCTTTCGTGTCACGTCTTTTCAGTTGATGGCACAATGAAGCATGGTGAAAATGTTTTTAAAAATCAGAACAGTGGAAGTTTCAAGAATATAATAAATTCATAGCTTTTCTCATTACTTTTCCGTGACAATTAGGCCTATGTGATTTACCGTCAACAAAGCCAGAGTATCGTTCATTTCCAAACTATCCATAGAATTTGGCAGCTCCTGATTATCTTAGCCAGTCGAAGAGACACTTTTCTTTAAAGCATTCTTAGGACGCGTCTGATTCTTGATGTACTCAGCTCAACTCTGTCAACAATCCAGCCATCTTCTCAGATGGAAAATGAAACAAACAAACAAACAAGCAAGTTGTCTTGTGATGGGATCCGTTGACAGATTTTCAGTAGCCTTTGAGTTGCGATCGAATACAGTAATAATTATTGTCGTGTGCATGCCCGGAAGAACGACGCGAACGCACGCAACGCGCGTGTTATACTTTTGGGCCAAGCCAACGTTCGCGGTGTTCTTCCGGGCACGCCTTCTTTGAATCGCATGCGTTTGCTTCGTACTTCCGGGCACACGACGCAGTATGTTGTACGTCGAAAGCTCACATTCATAGTCACATCCGTTTATACAAACTTGAACACCAGTCTCTCATGCTTTGGATTGTGCGTCTACGTCTAGAATACTGAAAACAAAACTACAAGAAGTCATCCATGATGCTATAGCTGGCTGTCACTCGCCAATGATTTAACTGAAAGATATATGTGCCACGTTCACTTCTAATTTCTTGGGTTTTAACCGCTTGTGGAATTCCTTTCAGCAGTCAACAGAAGACAAACATGTACTATGAAAGCTGATTATAATGTTGTATATGTTGCGTACCATTTAGGTCCTGGCTGTTTAGTGTTTGTAGTAAGCTGTAGCTACCTTACAGTCATTACGCGTAATTACGCGTAAACTTTGTTCGAGGTGACTGGAACACAACTAAATACAATTTACCCAAGGGGTCATCCCACGAGACCGACAACCGCGAGTCATACAGCCCATGAGTTCGAAACGAGGAAAAAATGGCCCATGAGTTCGACATTACAACACGTCGGTCTCTTGGGCCTTCTTTGCCTAGTGACGAACTCATGGGGCCCGTTGCATAAAACTCCAACCGGATTTTTTTCCGGTTGATATCACAAAATTCCGGTTGGAAGCTCCCAACCAGAGTTTTTATGCAACGGATTTTACATTCTTAAGTTAGCAACCTTTAAAAATTCAGGTTGGGCAAATCCCAACCTGAATTTTTTAAGGTTGCTAAAAAAGTTTTATGCAATGGGACCATGGACTGTATGACTCGTGGGCTCTATAACTCGTGGGCTGTGTGATTCACGGGCTGTATGACTCGTGGGCTGTGTAATTCACGGGCGGTATTACTCGTGGGCTGTGTGATTCACGGGCTGTATGACTCGTGGGCTGTATTACTCATGGGTGTCGGTCTCGTGACGTGCACTCTTAGCAAAGCATTGGTAAGTGCTACTGTGTATACAGTATACAAGTGATGCACAGGACAGAGTGGATTGGTGAGAATTTGATGCGCGAGTTTAACTTTGGAACTGTTTAAACCCACGAGCGCAGCGAGCAGTAAGCAGTCTTAACGATGTTAAAGATAAAGAGAGGTGGGGAGAAGAGATAAAGAAAAAATGATTTCAATCCTCAAAATACTATTACTGACAGTCCGGAGGTCGCGGTTTCGAATCCCGATGGAATCCTTTTTTTCTTTCCTGATTCTCCATCTTACACTTATGGTTACCTCCCCGTTTTAGGTCAGGATGTAGCCACTAAATAATTAAAGCATCTGTTGCATTATTCAGAGTTAAAATCAGTGTTGCTTTCTCGACAGCTCACTACATTCGTAATGATAGTCTAGACTACGATGTAATACTCCGAGTGTGTGTGTGTATGTGTGTGTGGGTGTGTGTGTGCGCGCGCGCGCGTGTGTGTGCGTGTCTGATCATGTTTAAGTTCTGAAAGTAGCCTTCACTGTCAGCTTGCCTTGGTATACAACTTATACGATTTACAGGCAATTGGAAGACATTCTCAAGTCATGATACTCGTAGTATCAGGAGAGCATTAGATACCGGCACACAGACACACACACACACACACACACACAGGTATATAGGCATGTTTGTCTGCACGGCTGTGTCTATTATCTGTATCCAACTTGCTGATAGTTCGACGCGTGAAAACGGGAAATTATCAAAGACGTGTTCGTGCTAACGTATGAAACTTAATCCACCAAAGCGCCCGCCTTCCGACAAGGTTGATATTACTTTAAACCTGTTTTGAAGAAAAGAAATAAGCCTAATGCAGTTCTTAGCGTGAAGGACCCTGCAGGGACGAACGAATAATACCCGCAGGGTGAACACACAAACATTCCTAATGTAGGTGTATACACAATCTTTCTGCACATACATAATATGCACATAATTATAGACGCACAATGTACACTGAATATAATATTATGCGCTTTTCTGTCTATTTGTCTGTCTGTCTCTTATTTATATAACTATCTATCAGTCTATCTACTGAGTATCCTATCTCAATAACTATGTGCTAAAGGGTACCAGTATACATGTTTACATGATATGCGTAATGAATTCAATTCGATCTGTGTTGTCATTGTGTGTGTATACATATGTGTGTGTGCGTGTGTGTGTGTGTGTGTGTGTGTGCGTGTGCGTAAGTGGTTGCTTTCTTAGGACACAGAATCTCTTCTTATAACAATAATCAAATTCATAAATGGAGGAATTTCATAGGACGTCAAACACCGCCTGTAAAATTCAGTATTTCACCACTGTAAAAAATTATATTGTAAAATTGAGATTTATATATCATTTCACACAAGACGTATCCCCTTGTGTACATGCACCCCCCCCCCACCCCCCATGTCAAGAAACGGGTGATTCATACAGTGCCTGATGTCTGAACAAGCTTTCCAAGTTATGTACCTCGTTCAAAGACAACCTCAAATAATTCTTAGAGAAAAATACTTTTATTTCTCAGCCCCATCCCTCTGAAATGCTCTTCCACTGGAGATCCGATTGACAGATTCCACAGAAACATTTTCTAAAGTCATTTAATTTTGCATCTTGTTTTGGTTAAGTATTTGTTAGATTCGTTTATAATGTACGACGGGAATATTTCTATCTCTCTCTTTTCCTTTTCACTTTAATAATATGTGTTACTGTTTGTTACTTGCCTTATCTTTCTGCACCTCAAAATATGTCTCTCTAATTGATGGTACATTATACAAGTGCTGTATTTATTGTTATACAGCTGTTGTTTTTCTACTTGTTACTTTCTGTATCTCTTTTGTCTTCTTCGCTTCTTTCCCCTTCCTTCCTCGGGAATAATGTGCATACTGGTAATTAGATCATAATACTATGTTTATTTTATGAAAATAATTGATTCCCCTTGGAACGTCAGTGCACTCTCAAGTCTGGAAAAGCGAAATTTTGGTTCTTATTGCCAATACAAAATTCTGAGGTATTCATATTCATTTTGCTTCAAACCTCTTCGATCTCGTTTCACAATGTGGTAGTAATTTATGTATGTATGTATGTATGTATGTATGTATGTATGTATGTATGTGTGTGTGTATGTATGTATGTATGTATGTATGCGTGTACCAGGTATGTATGTGTGTATGTATGTATAAGGACAGTTTCATAAAGAAACTGTTCTTTTATCCACTAAAATAATAGATGTTTATCAAAATATGTTTTCAATCAATTAAACGTGAATTTTACGCACGTTAACTGTAACCTTTCGTCTTGGGCTGAAAGGCAAACGCATAGCTCGAAGCAGAATGCCGATTTTCATAGGCCCACCTATATAGGTGAAGAAGTCACGTATTCGGACGACACCATTCAGGTTACTAATTATTTAAGGATTGTGGCGAGTTAGGAAATAAATGCTTTAACATGTACGATATGGTTCACCTCAGAGTGAAATACATCCTCCTGTCAACCAGTAACTATGGAGAGAGTGCAGGGGTGGTAAATAAATTGGTACATACGGATTATATGCTTCTGCTGCTGCAGATGCATACATGTACTTCCAATTGAACCCTCTCAGCACCGATTATGTTGATAATCTGTATTAACATGTTGCCCATGGTACTGAAAGACTTTAACGGTAATAAACACTTAAATCATCGGCAGCAAAGAACATGCCACATTCGGTATTGTAGGGAGCGCCGACGCATTCGAATATAAGAGATTATGGTATTCAATAAAGAAAACCGCCAGGGTTGCGTAAAATCCCCAGAAGTAATGCTTCTAACTGCATGGTTTTTTTTTTATC
This sequence comes from Diadema setosum, assembly GCF_964275005.1. NCBI lineage: Eukaryota > Metazoa > Echinodermata > Echinoidea > Diadematoida > Diadematidae > Diadema > Diadema setosum. The sequence continues at coordinate 35,271,672 of NC_092698.1, forward strand.
GTATACCTATTGTTGGCGGCACCGAGGTCCTTTGACTATCGAGGCAAAATGTCTTTATAGAGAGACCCTTGAATCGTTCTGCCTCAATACACGTATTTCAACATGACTGTAAGACCCAATGGAATATCACCGAATGACTGAAAATGAATTCAGATGAGAAGGAACGTTCATGTGTGTACATGGAATGCAGGGGCACTACACGGACTTAGGCCTTTACATTACTTGCGTGTGGTTGCATAATCCTCTCGAGTTACTGACAATTTGAATAAAGCTTTTCATATTATCTCGACGAAGGGCTGAAAGTTGGATGGTAATTTAATTCAGCTCCATTTCGATCGGGTGTTTAATTTGTGTGTCATCTCGTTTTCACTGACCGCACAAACCACACTTTAGTGCATTTTCTCTTGTGTTCAGTGCATGAGGTTTTGTCTATGAAATAAGGCAGCAGGGTCCGATGTCGAATCGAAAAGGCGAAATATCATCGTAATTGATTTTTTCTTTTTAAAGGAACAAAACAGAAAGGAAGTATCCCTGTATCAAGATGCCTCCCCGTTCAACGAAACCAATTAAAATGTAGTCGGGATATCATTAATGTTTATTGTGCTTGAATAATTGAATATTCATCGATTGGATTTGTCTGCTAAAATATTTGTTCATCTCTTTCAGGGAAGATATGAGTGCGTCTCCGGTAAAAGCAGGGTGTGGCAGCTCGACTCTGACAATGCGCCGTCCCCCCACGGGAGCGTGGATGTCGGCGGAGGGGAATGATAAAATGATAAATACTTATTCCTGTTTTCCCTTCCCATTACCCAGATATCCAGAAGTCTCCTTCAGCGTTCGATCTCCCCCTCCGTGCAGCCTCTGACGAAAAGAGAGTTCAACATTGATGAATCGTTTCAATAGAAACCAGTTTCTTCGGCGGGGTTTCTTGTGGTTTTAGCATCCTCTCAGACGGCAACCCATCTTCCATTCTCTATTGACAGCGGGACTTCCATTCAGGTTCCTCCCCATGTCGCTCAAAGACGATGAAAAGAACCGTTTGCAGCAGTACGACATCTCAGCACGATACATCGTCGAAATATTTCACTTAAGCCATGCGCTCCGTTGAAGGACTATTTAGTATCATACTTGCCAACGCATGTAGCGTGACATACAGCATATTACACGCACATACATACACACATACTTGTACACACATACATACAAGTATGTGTGCATGGATGCACTTTATGCTTATGGAGAAAGCGACGAATATATGAATATGTATGCAGAAAGAGAGAGCTAGACGAGAAATGTATTGGGGGCGGAAAGGGAGATGGTTACAAACATACAACCATACAAACATATTGGTCTCTTACCCTCCCTTTTTTAACCCCTCTAGCCGTTTCGTGTCTGACCATCTTTCATTTTACTTTCTCCTTTTGATTAAGCCAACCTAGATATGGAATGGAAATATGATCCTTGACAAATTAGAGACAAGTGAAAAGGCAATGCATTAATGGGGATATTGAGGCTGTGCCTGCAGGGTATATAGGCCCCGATGACGAGAAACGGGCGTAAACTGTTATTAGGCTGATACTCTGTTCGAGTAAAGCCGCCATTAAGGGCAAATCGTGCCCTAGAGGCTACGTTACGGGAGATACTTTACAAAGTACATCTGGGCTCTATGCTAATGTTGGTTGGTGGCTGAAGTTGACATTATGCACATCGCATGGTTGTTTCCACCTTATATGCGTAGAATGCTTGACACATTTTATTGTTGCATTGCCGCCTCTATATTGAATTACCAAGTTATGTCGAAGTATCACCTCCACGTCGGGTGTTTGTGTGCATCTGTACGTGAATTTTGTGTTTGTTCGCGTGTGCGCGAGTTTGTATATATTAATACATTAACCACCCCTGCACATGCATGCACGTTTGTAAATGCTTATCATAATATTATAGTAGGTAAATATCTAAAATGTGCCCTTCGCACGTGTTTGCTTTTCTTTTATCATAAACCAGAGGTATATGGAGTATGTTGTACACAATATCTATCACTTGCATTGCGTTCATGGAATACCATAAATGCTGCAATTATGTAAATACAGATTGGCTCATGACGTATAGTACGGTATGTATATGAAATCATCAGTAATGGCGGGTAGATTTTATCTTTTGTAATACTTATCCTTCATAACAAATCTTATCATATAATGTTCAGTTACGATATATTTTATCGCATGTTGTAGGTTGTCTCTTATAGTATCTGGTTAGTGAAAAGGGGGGGGGGCAGAGAAAGAATGAATTACTGATGAAAAAAAAATATATATATCATGCACAACCGCGTCTACATACATTAAGTGGAATCCCTTTCAAAACCAAACGAAAGAAAAAAGTGAAATGAATAATAGAAGTCGACTACTGCAAATTGCCAATTCGAGGCTAAATCGATAGAAAGTCGGCGTATAATCCAGCAAACGATAGATATCCCTACATTTGAAGAAAAAAAAAGAGAGTCAGGCGGAAGAACTCATAGATTTATAGAAGTTATTTTCTCCCCACAAGAAATCATCTAGAGATTGAGATTTTATAGACATCGATGTAAGTCAAATCATACGAGTTTCCAGGCAATGAGGTCGTCTAGTTTCACTCCAGCCATACTTCTTGGACTCCGAGGGACGCCGCTGAAATGCATTTTTTTTCTTCGTCTTCTTCTTCCCAAGAGCGTCATCTTTTAATGGAAACAAACAGTCAAAGGAGAAAGCGCACGGTGGTATTGAATTGCTAGTTTAAAGGCAACATGAACAAGACGGGAAGGGATCTACGTCCGCTCATTCACTGAAAGCAGTTTTTTTTTTTCGATTAGGAGCGGAAGAGCTGAAGCAAATTTTATTGACAAAAACCCGACAAATTATTTATAGTTACATTTTCGTTTGGACCATGGAGCTACTAGTAGCTCCATGTTTGGACAGTTAGATAGATGTACTAGCATTAGTGCCATCCTTTTTGTTTGTTCCAGCGAGTGATTTTTGACCTGACGAGCTTGGAATATCCTTGTTTTCTCTCGTCTATAACCATGCAAATGGGAAAAATTTGCAAAATAGCAAATGTACTTAACCTTACCTAAGACCTTATTATACTTAGTTTAGTCACGATGGGTTGCAAATCCTTTCCCGTGGACTCAACGGTGCAAGTACAGTACAACATGATTGTGTCTTAGATCACATCAATCTAGACCCACAAGAATGAATAATAAACAAACATTATTTTTCTCAAGGAGAAATGTGTATTCGTCTCAGTATATCCGATGTACCGTATACGGTTACCATTTGGTGTGTAAGTTCCTGCTGTATGCCCACATATTGTCGGTATAAACACACATCCATTCCGAATTGACGCCATTCTTATATTGCGTCTGTATTGTAAAAGCGTCGCTGGTGACAGTAAAACTTCTGCTGCCATGTAAAAGACGGTGTCCACATTGCCACCGAGAAATGAGTTAGTGTGCAAATTGGCACTGGAGCAAGCAGACATGCAGAAAGCAAGCAGATATATGACTAATCCCTATACCACACTATCTCTCCATGTTCCGTTATGTCCGTGTACTTGTAAATATCATCCATTATTGTTGTTGTAACATCATTATAATCACTCTATTTGTTATCAATGCTATCATTTAACATTGGTTATCATCGCTGCAGTCTGCTATACTGCTGCTTCTACACCTGTACTACTACTACTACTACTACTTCTATACTGCTACTACTACTACTACTATACTACTACTACCAAGAGTACCACTTCTTCCAGAGTGCTATATAAAGTCGAATGCTCGATTACATTGAATTCTTTTATGTATATATATATATATATATATATATATATATATATATGTGAGATATGAAAGGAAGGAGAAAATCGGTGCTTAGCTTTGACATTATTATTCCTCTTACTGTTCCTCCTTTTCGGAAAAGCGCAAGAGTTGAAAAATTGGTCTCCGCCGGGACTCGAACCCGGGTCTTTTGCATGGAACGCCAACGCCTTAACCGCTCGGCCACGGAGACGTCATAGCGGTTCAGGCAGACTCAAGCTCTAATATATATATATATATATATATATATATATATATATATATATATATATATATATACTTATATATATATACTTTTAGGAAGGTCATCGTTCTAGGATGACTCTCTATTAAAGGACAAGTCCACCTTCATATACATACAGATTGAGAAAATGCAGCAATATTAGTAGAACACATCAGTGAAAGTTTGAGGAAAAATGGACAATCCGTTCAAAAGTTATGAATTTTTCAAGTATCTGCGCAGTCACTGCTGGATGAGAAGATTACTACAGTGTATGACGTCACATGCGTACAACGATGTAAGGAAAATGAAAAGAGAATTTCACAAAACTTTACTTTTTAAATAAAGTGCACATTTCTTCGACTTGTTACTGACGCATGTTAAGGGTAACATTATTCCCCCTGCCTTCTGAAAGAGAGAAGTCGAGTGTTCTTTTGTTATGCGAGAAAAATGGAAATATGTTGAATTTTCTTTATTCTTTCTTTATATCGTTGTACACATATGACATCACAAGCTATAATAGTCTTTTCATCCAGCCGTGACTGAGCAGAAACTTCAAAAATTCATAACTTTTGAACGGATTATCCGATTTTCCTCAAACTCTCACTGATGTGTTCTACTAATATTGCTGCATTCACTCGACCCACATGTCTATGAAGGTGAACTTGTCCTTTAAGTTGATATTTTTCCTTACATGAGTCAAATTCATCCTCTCCTCTTTCTTCTGTCAGTTTATGGATGCTCGTCTTCTGTCTTGCAGCACACGTCACGCTCGTGCGGAGCGTGTCATCAGAGTCAATCAATGAAAAAAAAAATGTGTTTCAATCATTTACACGTATCACGCAGGAATGAAGATGTGTACGCTCCAAGAAGAGTCATGATTAATCATGTATTACTATTATTATTATTATTATTATTATTATTATTATGACACTATTCTTTAGAGATGACGTCATTGAAGATGTGAGTATGAAAAAAACAACAAACAAACAAAACCAGAAGACACAAATGTGTAGCTTATCGTGTTCTTTGGATTTGCGGTTAATATTGATCTATGTACAAAATACACTATACATCCCTAAGTTTGTCCGTTTGATTTACTGGTATGCTTCAGTGTTCGTCTGCTGGGAACGGCCCTAGTGTCGCATAATATATTCTATAATAGTCGACAAGATGTTCATGGTGACAAAGCAAAATGTATCCTCAACACAGATTGATGACTGAATATCATCACGTTTCAGGCGAACAAACATGATACCAAAATTTGCTCTGTTTGAATGCCATGACTCAAAGAGGATGTCATGCCTTTGTTTTTGGTTTTATTTCACTCAAAAAAGGAAAGAGATGTATACTTATGCAGGTACACATAAAATGACGGCCAACACAAAGGTAAATCGTTAAAGTGTCAGGCAGATTCTGATGATGTAGGACAACATATTACAGGCATTAAAGTGTTTACGTCAGTAAGTTTTCTGCAGAACAGAAATGTCCTTGTACAAAGGTAACCCCAAAATAGGGGAAAGAAAACATAGTTTACGAATATTCACTTTATACCCTTTGTCATCATCATTATAAGCTTCCTTTAGCTGGTAGACGACAACGGAAAATAGTAAATGCGCTGAATTATACCACCCATTTAAACCACTTCACTGTTGCCGAGATGAAGGATATTCAATCATCATAGACGTTATTGCTGTCATCAATTTTGTCATAAATCGAGTGATAATCCCGGAACGAGATTCGTTTAATGACATCAATGTCACTCCGTTGTTTTATGTCTTGTTAAACTCGTGATCATTATTCACATCCTGTGTGGGGTAGCGAGAAAGAATGGATAATTTACAGGTGCATGCAGCCTTGATGCATTTTAATCGATGAGAAATGCCACTTCATGATGAGTTTGTGTATGTTTTGTTTGTGTGCGTGCGTGTGTATATGTGTATACCATATATGTAGGTGTGCGTGTGTGTATGTGTAAGGTTCTTAAAGTGTATTGCAAGCGTGTGTGTATATGAAAGCATATCTACGTCATGGCAGCTTGCAAAATGGCCAACAGGCATGACCAGCAAAATGTCATTGATGTCTGTTGCAGACAATAACGCTCTAAACTAGATGTCATCTATACAATATTGTGACTCCTCAAATTCTGTCCTTTATGCAGCAAATTTTTGGCAGTTCATCATCCTCCATTGGTGCTCGAATCTGAGTATTGAAGTAAGCCCAGTATTTATGTGGTATCTTGAGTCCTCTGACCAGTGCTATAGTTGCTTTCGTTTCCTTTGTTACACTCTGCCGTAACCTATTAGCTGCATGGTGAAACATTACATCCTGATCTCGATAAGTATACTGCGACGTATTTAGGAATAGCTGGCATTGTCGCTCCCAGCAATATTGTACACCGCCAACGATGTCATTCAAAATACAGTTTAATGCGGGATAGTACTTAACACTCTTGTCTGCCTATCATCAATGGTCTAAATGAAATGACTATGTACTAATATCACAGTTTAAAGTTTTCAGCAGTGAAATTCTGGCAAGATATACAAACAAAAATACATGAAGTTACAATAATTATATGAAAAATCAATGTGATATGTAAGCAATCCAACGCATTTCATTTGAAATGCTTGTTCTTGACCTTTATTGCTTGGACTCTTCATTGTTTTGTGGAGCGTGAAAAAAGAAACATATGAAAAAAAAAATTCCGGTCACAAAAAAAGAGCTAAAAACGTCGGCATTGAGAGTTATTGCTTTGGGAAACGTATAAGAAGAACACAAAAGAAATAAACAATAGTATATCAACCCCACCATTTATTGGCTGGAATCTTTGCAAAGGATGAAGAAGAGTCTTGCACACGACGTTAAAATACAGCCTCGGTACTGATATTTCTGTCAACTACCTAAGTATCTTACTACACTTGCACCTTAAACGTGTTTCTCACAATTTAGAACAAGATTTCAATGTTATCAACTTTGCAAAATGGATTTCATTGAATTGACAGATTATACGTACGTGTAAGTACGCGCACGTACGCACACGCGCACACATTTACTAACAGCACCTATCAGAATCTGATGTACAGAGAGCTGAATATCATGGCGGATGCCAGAGCAATTTGTACCACGGATATTTTTTAACCAAACACTCTTAAGCTATGCATCTAACGCTGGAGGAAGAAAACCACTGTAACAAAAGAAGATCTTTCAAGAGTGAGGACCTATCATAATTGTGTTTGCGATCGGAATTTTATAAAAACATGCGTGAGTAGGGAGCGGGTATGTATCAACGAGATAGTGCGGTTTCAGTTCTGCTTGCTATTTCCTTGTTCGACGTATTTCGAGCCACGGAACGACCTCGAACGTCATAAAATGCACGACTCATGAAAGTAACAAAAATAAAAGCATGACGTGACGTGACTAGAAGGGAGGAACAGCCTTTGATCACGGAGTTCACTACCCGCCCCGACCTTGTGGCCGTTTGTACTGTACAGAACCACAGTCAGCGAGGTGGGCAAGGAAGAATAAGTCTTGACTTTGTACCTGTAGGCAAAAACCTGAAATAACAACAAGTTTCAATATTCGGACTTTGACTTGGAGACCGTTCGAAGCCCGGCAAGTCCAATCCAAATCATCCTCGTTTGACATTTAACGTACTTTGCTCCGCCACCACTTTTGCTTCAGTCGCAAATTATGTGAGACCATCTTTCCCGAAATGAAACCAACAGTCCTCGCAAATAATCCTTACATGATTTATTCTGAAATGAACGAGCTAGGAAGATCTTTTTGGATATTACCTATATCAGAAGGAAAAGCTTCGGATCTGCCCAATGGAATATCTATACCTTTATACACCCACTATGACTCTGTAATCAGTTTAGTTTAAAATATTGCTTAAAGTTACTAAAAATAAAGTTGATAACAACAATCGTAATTGTTAGCTGTATGGATGATTAGGATATAGGATTGTGGTATCAGACATATCTATGTTTATAGATGCATCATTGTGTGTGTAATAGATGTATTACGTTTGTTGTTGTTGGGTGTTTTTTGAGGGAGGGGTGAAGGAAATGAGGTCCTATTATGTGTCCAATTCCTCTTTTGATGACATTTTCATGGAGAAAACATGTAATTAGAGAAAATAATTAAAACATAGGAAATCCGACGCATTCATGATCTTGTGCTTTTCATCACAGTATACCACATCGGAAATGCTCATAATATGGTTATTTCACGGATTTCCCAAACACCATTTCCACATGTCATCTGATTTAACGTAGGTGTGTATCTATTGCGCACAATACTTTCAAAAAATATTGTTTTTGTTTTTTATCACAACAAGAGCCATGTTATCTCGTGACTTCAAGTATACTTTCAGAGGGTTGCATGAAAATGCGCCAAAAATATGTCGATCATTTTGAATGATAATGGTAATGCATAAACGCGTGAATCACTTGTCTTTGTAGGCGAAAAAACAATAATGGCAAAACTCTTGCCAGCTTTCTTGCCACAATAATGCGTGAGGTACAGATGGAGTACATACGACCTTTTTTCACAGAGTAGGTAACACATTGACTGCTATGCTTGTCCAACATGTCGTGTGTGGTGTCTGACATGGGTATACCGAGATTTCTGCTTAATCTGATACTTTTTCTTGCAATGAAGAAACAAACACAGTAAACGGCGTTTTACCTCGTTTATTCTCGAGGATCCGTGATTATACGGACTACAATACGTGTCTAAGGGATAAGTGGAAAAGTAGAAAGATCAGAAAGACCCATCAATTTACAGTGGTGTGTCATTATTAAACAGATCATCTTTAATCAGCATCAAAGCTTGCTATATGATTTCATTGTTTGGATTCAGATTGAGGAAGAAGAGGATTGAAGCAGGCCTGGCGTCATTTTTTCCATAAACCTTGATTAAAATTGAGAATTATTGAACGTTAATCATTTCCAGAGGTAAAGAAATGATTCCCCTCCCCCCCCCCCATCGCCTCTTCTCTCTCTTACACTTGTCGCAGAATGCTTGTATGAATATTGGCCACCAAATGCCCGAAAAACGGAAGATTCTTGGCACGATTCTCAGCGATGCCTTTAATGGTCTCGGGGCTTTTAGACAATCACCTGATGAACTCCCGAGCTAGCATGCAAGCTACCGCCTTTTTACTTCTATTTCAATTTCGGCGCAATATCAGGGGGCCGCTTGTGATGTGGCTTTTTTCCCCCTCTGTTATTGTTGACATTAAGCCGCTCGCTGCCGCGAGAAAGCTCCGACGATCTCTACCAATCCCAGCAGAAAGAGGAGAGTTAAGCTCCTTCCGTCAAATTGGCGATCACTGACCCTAATTTGCTCGCCATCGTTCCCAACAGGTCCCCCGAGAGCCGTTTGGGTAGATGTGCAGGGGATGGTGATGTAGAAAGCTTTTTAAGCCCGAATCTAGATGATCATATTTACTGAACTGTCGCATCACCCGTTTGCGAACACCTGATGCCTACTTGAAGGCAGAGAGGCAAGGGACGGACGGAGCGAGGTGTAGAGCGAGATGGGGAGGGAGAGAGGGAGAGAAGATATGGGCGTGGATTCGGGGTGATGCAAGGCTGGTATGTCTGTGTATAGGAGCCATTTCCCCATCAGTAACGTGGAACTCATCAGGGGTAATGCATCCCATCCATTACCGATAAATCACAGATGCAGCGATCGATTTGTGAAGAATGACATCATCAAACCGTGGCTAATAAACCTTGTTTCTCTCATCACTCTGATTTATATTTGACTTCGGGTTAGCGATGTTGGAATTTATATTCATCAGTCAGAAACAAACCGGGAATTGCTGCCATACTTCTTCAGCTCTGGGCCTATAGCTGAGTCAGCACATTTCTCCCCGCTGTTTTGACTTATCGTTATCATATTCCGATAACTCATGGCTTCTATTATGCCACTCTGATGGTACATCGAAATCAGTGCCATTAATTTACTTTCATTCATTGCTCTATCAATTTGAATTAATATATATATGTGTGTATTATATATATATATATATGTATATATATATATATATATATATATATATATATATATATATATATATATATATGTATATGGCATCATTTATTCTTAAAGTGAGTGTGTGTATGTGTGTGTGTGTATGTGTTTGTATGTGTTCACCAACCAAAGGAGACTGATGCATGACAATATTGCAGCTACTCGTACTTTTAATCACCTCAAGAGAGAGAGAAAAAAAAAGAATGAGCAGGCAACAAGATGCCAGTCTCTTTTTTGATTTGCCATGAGAGTGCTTCACGGCAAAATGATAATGATAATAATAGTGCTTACTTGTACAGCGCACAGGTCCACCTCATGGCTCTTCAAAAAAAAAAGAAGAAGAAGAAAAGATACATATATACTTACATACATGTTCAAACATGACAACAGAGAAGAAAATGGCAAACAGCAAACAAACACATACCAGATGAACAATACAATTATTCCGAACATTATAGAATGCAATTATAGTCCTTAGTATGAGAGGAGCAAATACGCTTACTTGTACAGCGTCCATCTTTCGGTGCTCATGGCGCTTCAAAAAAAAAAAGAAATAAAGATAGATATATATATTTACATACATGTTCAAACATGACAACAGAGAAGAAAATGACAAACAGCAAACAAACACATACCAGATGAACAATACAATTATTATAACTGCAATTATAGTCCTCATAGCAGTGTGAGAGGAACAAATACGTTTTAAGTTTGGATTTGAATGTTCCTGTAGATGACAGTTGCCTTAACTGAATAGGTAACTGATTCCACAATGTATTTTGGTCGCATAATGGAGAAACACCTCCATCCATGTTTTACTCTGAGTGTTTGGAGTAACAATGCATCTGATGATGAACGTAGACTTCGTATCGGATTGTATTTGGGAACAGAGTCACGTATAGGTATACGGGGGGAAAAGAATATCTCAACTACATCAGACATCTGGGATGACCGGTTCTACTGGCGTATTTTCTAGATTTTCGATTGCCGAATTATATTATTTTTACACTGTGTCGTAAGGACTGTAAAGTATGTTAATGAAATTCCATTAATCACGCAGATAGAAGCAACATATTGACCACTTAAAGTGAATTTAAGTGTGACAGTATCATATCAATTGAACAAGGACAGGGTATGTAGATTATTGACATAATTAGTATGATAGCTATATAAATGATTGTTTCTGTCATCCCTATTCCTTTTCCAGTTTATCCCTTTCTATTATTTTTTTTTTCTGTAAACAACTTCCACAAAGTTAACATTCACAACTGGATAGCAATTAAGAGGAACAAACATGGGGTAATGAAGATGAGTAAACGGCTAAAGAAAATGAGAAAAGCTTTAAGACGTACGTTGAAATTGTTTTAACTTGTGACTTAGATAATACTAGCTTTTTTCCATGTTAGGTATCTTATTGATTATCTTATTTAAAAGAAGCAGAAAAAGGAACACTCAATTTCGTATTATGTAACTTACGACGTACATAGAATTATTATTCGAGGCAAAAGCCAATGGAAAAGTAATTACGTTGATTATGTCTTTTCCATAGGTAGTTGCAATCGAATTGATGGCGTTTTTTTATTTCTTTATTTCCTCTAGTCATTGCAGTTTTCCCTGCGATTTTAGATAACACCAAAGCCCTCTCCAAGCGGACGAATTAATTCGGTTAGTTAGGCGTGTTTTCTTGGCGCCTTTTCTCTTCGTTTTTTTTTTTCTCTCTCTCAGCCGTGCTTCGCCTCAAGCGAGCAAGAACGCAAGAGTCCAAGTGCCGAGACTTCCTTGTAATGAAAGAAAAACAAATTAAATGCCAATTATTGAAATGAGTTAGCTGTAATCGTTAAACGCTATTTCATTTTTATTCTTTTTTTTAAGTTCCATAATAGCAGCCTGCTGCAAGGAGTTGTGTAACTTTTGTTAGCAGTCAGAGTGAAAAGGGGGCTAAGTGTGTTTCAGAGTGGCCAACATACTATAATGCATTCACAATGATACGTGACGACGTTTGATAAACACCAGACAGGACTGACGTCAAAAGATTGGCGTAAATTCAACATTTTACTCTTGATTCCATCAAAGATTGTTAGGTCATTAATAGACAGCCTCAGGGTCAGATTATGCAACAATTAATATACAATGTATGGTACTTTTCCATATCATGATGAAAACAGAAAATAAATACATACTACAGTGACGATTCAGACTTTACATGATAGACATATAAATGTCATCTTTAATCTGCGTTTATTTCTATTATAAGAAGGCCATTTTCTTTGAATTGGACACAATTAATGCACATTGTTTGTAAGATTCGAAGCGAATCTGACTCGAAAACATCAATCTGCAGCTTGCATCATGGCAGTAAATCGAAGCGCCAAACTGAATGAATAGGACATAAGCCTTATCCTGCTTATTTACAGTTGCAAAAGAACAGACACCGAAGCTGGCGGCTTTGTTTATGCCTGAAGAGTTTACGGAAGGTTACCAATATGTATACATTTAAGCTGTATACCAGGACGGAAGTCATAGAATCAGTGTCATTTCGCATGAGAAGCACGCTGGACGGGCACGATGCTAATTGATTTTTCATTACATTACGCGCAACTATGTGTAGTCAATGAAGGGGCGAGTGTACGCGCGTGTATTGCGTATTTATTTTAGATTAATGTTTTAGTCGAATGCACGGTTCGACATTCACCATCATCATAGTATTACGGCCTTCACGTGAGGTTTGCTTACATTACAATTACTATTGCAAGGACGGCCTATGCACAATGCTGGCCTTCTCTTCAACTCATTACACTGATTAAGAATGTTTGTGTGAAAAAAAAAAAGAATACAGTCACTCGAATAATCAAATTCTCTTCGCAGCCTTCGACTGCTTTTGTCGCAGCACAACTCTCGACACGTTCGTTAATACAAGTTCGCTATGTGTTTTTGCATGACAACAACAAACAGCATAACACGTTCGTCGCCTTTGGTTCTTACACCAGTTACCTCAGAAAGATTCATAATAGAATTGCAAATGTCTGGGAAGTGTATGTACTAAGATGTGGATGTTCTTGGTAGCCCTCACGTTCGTGTGGCAATACCGATACCAAAAATGATATCTGTTATTTTTCTCCGCTGCTGTATGGAGGAAATATTTTTCGAAAGCTATATCTGCTCCGGAGGTATGTCTTGTCAGACGACGAGTAACGTTACTGTAATGTGTTAACATCAAAGGAAGATCACAAAGTTTTCACTTTGAAATCTCGACTGTGTTTGTTATAAATATTCTATGCATGGTATACATACACACAAATATGTTATATATGTGTTTATATATGTATTTAGGCACATAAATATATATATATATATATATATATATATATATATATATATATATATATATATATCTGTGTGTGTGTGTGTGTGTGTGTGTGTGTGTTACGCAGGCTGACAATGACTTGGATGTTGGATGGAATAGGAATTGGAGAGTCTCAAACGCACGAATTTCTTAATTTCTTTGTAGGTAGGGTTCCCAGAAGCCGAAGGCACTGTTTGCCTGAATCATGGCTATAAGTGCTGTCCGCTATTCACTTGCTGTCATCATTATATTCTTTTTTTTCGGCGCGTCATGTTTATGGTCGACGTGGTTAGCAGAAGACATAATAGATACATCCACATCTATGTATTCTAAAAGAGCGGGACGATGTGGACATAATATCATTCATTTCAAACACCGATATACAGAGTTATATTCACTATCCATTCGACAGAGATGTAATAATCAACAGTCCATGATGAGGAGTTTCCATCATCATCACGAAAATCTTGTATGCCTTCTTACGAAGTTCAAAATAAGTCTCTGTCACCATAACACAATCTGAAGGCACCTCTGTCCATTCATGTTAACAGTCTCATAGAAATTCCCATGATCCTCAGGCCTATCACTTGACCCAAGGTTAGCTGACGAGTCAGGGTGGGTCCATTGACCCTGATGTCCATCAAAAACTCGAAGCAGCCTAGCTGCAGCATTTACACCACTGACAAGGACTCTTACCATCGATACGGCCTTTACCGATGGTTCACCCTGTGACGACACAATCGGCAGGCAGGTAGGTGGAAACTCGGCACGACGCCAACAGAAGGTCGCTACTGGACGAAACTGCGCTGTGGAGTAAGGGATACTTATGAGTAATATACGACTTTGTGCCGATCTCATTGAATAAAACACCACACCATTGGAAGTCAAGTTGACTACTTTAGATCAAACACAGAAATTAGATTATGAAATATATACATAGTATATATAATATGTACAGTTAACACTTTAGTTTATCTGCCTACACATGCATACTTCTTCAATTAAACCTATGATTTACCGTACGTGGCTTGTCTAGTTAATAGCTCAAGTACAGATAAGTGATAACGCATTTATATCGAAATTACCTTATGCCCTACCGTAATACCTAAGCGATTTATATTCAACAGCCTCTAAACAAAGGAAAAGAAAAAACATGTCTAAAAAATATATAGAATATATTCAGAATGGATAGAGTTTCCTGATGGTGATTTACATCAGTACATTGATGCGTTTCGGGGACAGCCGAATTTTATGGCACATTTCGCACGAGACGCCGGCGCGGTAAATATTTAGATACAAATTATTGAGATGCTTACATTCATCTCTGAATTGCGTATTTCGTCATTCCACATGATCTCAAGCTGTGATTGCATAGAATAACCCTCTGTCCAGATTAATTGTTCGTCAGAGAATCAGCTTCCTAAAATCATCGAGGATTTTTTGGAAGAGGAAGAGAACTAAAGATACAGCAGAGGAGGATACTGACAGAAGCCAGAAAAGTAATAATAAAACTTGCGACGTTCCCTTCTGACAACTATCCAACCTGCCGTGTAGATAGAAGAACATTGCTGTATAAAGCTGTTAGTCTCGGAGTTATACCTGACACGATTCACTGTAATCTATGAAAGAGCTCGAGGTTTCGCAAACCCCGTCGAAGAATTGAAGTCGATCAAACGAAGGTGGGAACTGATCACCGAGTAATGCGGATAAAATGGACAAAGACATGCAAAGCACGACGTGACCTTTTCGCTAAATAATGGATAATTCTTTCTGTAGTCGATAAACCTAATTGAATACCAATTGGGTGACTTAATCTAAAGATATGCCACAACATATTGTAACAGTTAAAACGAAAAGCTTACGTATGCTAAAGACCATTTGAATTATGCATTTCGATAATAAAAATGGAATATACGCCAGTTACAATGTTAATGCATGTATCAAGTTTGATAAGCTCATGCATCGCCAAAAAAAAAAAGAAACAAGGCAATACAAAGTCAAATGAAGTGAAATGCCTCATAGCCTTGAACTGCAGTTGTCGAAATAAAACGATTTCATTGCTAGCGTTAAAGTTGATTATCGCTGTTCCGAATTTCGTTTTCCATATTGATTTCAGCAGAACGATTTGGTGCAGTGTAAAATGCATATAGTCAAGTTAAATCTGAAGTGTTAAAAAGCCATGAATTGGGAAGAGCATGATAAGCAGTAGCACACATGACATTGACGCGGCAAATACCTTCAATTATCGCTTCCGTTCCCTTTATGTAATGGTTGTACCTCAAATTAGATCTATTTTACAGCCGGCTCTTTCCATAATACCGTGACAAATTATTAATTTCCCTCTAACCTATTTCGATTCACAGCAGTATGTCGATTTGGATTACGAGCAAGGGAGCCGTAGGTAGATTAATGAAAGTAGATCAGACGACATCCACAAATATTTCACGGCGATCACGTTCAGACAAATCTGAGCAGCTGATGACGTAGAAATGACAACAACAAGAAGGAAAGAAGGCAAACAATAGACTAATAGTACAGTACTCAAACTAAACAACTGGTGTATACCCGCTCTTTTAACAAAATCCAATCACCTTGACCTCAAGCACGTATGAACGCGCAGTTGATTTTTCTGCTAATTTTTTCAAGCATGGGATATGAAATACGATTTATCAGGCTTCGATGCATACTACTTAACAATAGCGAAATCGTTGAACGTTGAAAAGGAGAATTTTCGGCAGCTCAACAACTTGGCGATCTGAGCTTTACGTAGTGTTGCACAATTTTGACGTATTGTTTGTTCCCTTACAAAAAGTGGTGGTCACGTGTGATTATCAACGCCGAGTCCCTGCCCGTTCCTGATGCCCGAGCACCACGACCTTCACTGCGAGACCAGTGTCGTGTAGCAGGGATGGGCTTTGTGTTTTTTCACTGGTGAACATCCCCCGTCACTGCCCGTGGAGACTTGTTTTCAATGCGTGAATAGACTATTCTGTAATTACTCAAATAAGTTCACGGTGTTTAGTGTTCAGTTACAAACACAGTGAACTTCATCCACGAAGGTTTCAAGGAAGGTCGGTTTAACTTCCTCAACCTCCACACACAATATCCTCGAAAACAGACTAGTATAATATATTGATGTTTTTCATTTAATATTAATGTCAATCCACGTAATCAGATACGTCTCTAGAGAAGAATAATTGCATATATCCATCAGATAACGTTTTAACTTGGATTTTCCCTTATCAACTGCAAATGAATCGGCGACATTAAGCTTACTACTTTTGTTTAACCCACTGACCTAACGCAAGACAAAGGTGGGATTTATTTTCTGAGGTATATCGTATAATGCCCCGTATACAATTTTGCGTCAAGGGCCAAAAGACTTCATTGTGATGAACGCAAGACATAATATATACATTAAAATTATACATACATTATACATAAAACTAAAGTAGTTTTTGAAAAAAAAAAGAACAAGACAGACATTAATTTCATAAGTTGTTGATGATTACGTCATGTTCCACTGAATTATCTCTAAAATATCAGTTACGTATAAGAGAACTGAGAACTTGTTTCTGAACGTTTGTCAAAATGATAGCAATAAATCCTCAGCCCTGCGAAGTTAAAATTGTTGAGGGACATAGCTTGAAAGATTCATCAATAGCCACGACTTCTCCTATTCTAGAATTAAAAACTTTCCGCTAAGTATGCCACTGACGATAGATTTTTAACAAACTGCAATTCAACGTCTTTGAAACCGCGGGTAAATCAATTTCAGGCGAATGTATATTAACAAAATCTTGTTTGTTTGTTTGTTTGTTTTGTTTGTTCATTTTCCATCTGAGAAGATGGCTGGATAGCCCATATTCAGCTACGTTAAGCTGGTCTTCCATAGGGTCCAGTTGGATATGAGGTGGGACCACTTCACCGGGTTAAACACCCTGCTCTTTGCGATGAATGAATGAAGCGGGATCTTTTACATGCATGAGTTGTTACTCTCTCATACACGGGACCTCCATTTTATGTCCTATCCGAGGACATAAAATCTTTAACGGCTAGGACTCTGTTGCTGGATGTAAGCCAGTGAACGAAATAAGCTTTAGCGGGGTTTGCAGTTTGAGCTTGTTTCGAGTGTCATACACTTGAGTTAGAGGTTACTCCCTCGAAAAAAAAAAAATCATCAATGACTAAAATTTCACTCATAAAGCACACCACTCTCAAGCGTATTCGTATAAACACAATACATTTTGCTTTCGATTCATGGCTTTACAGAGCCGCATGGGCCCAGGGGAAAAATGTCCAAGCACCAACCGCAACATTTTACACAACTAACAGCCATCAATATAACCGTCATGTGTTATAAACTAGGCAAGCGTCAACTTAAGTAGCTAAAGAGCAAGACCGTTGCATGTTGACATTTGTTGTTATTCCTTTCAATTTGTCCGGCACAAACACACATAAGCGGCGATGCTCTCTGTCGTCACGAACGTTACATATTGAAGTTGGATTCTAGAAGATGGAAGGGGCTCAATCAAATTTTCCGAGACCTGTTGTAGCCGAGTTCGAATCTGGTCACCCCGATAAACCACTGACACGTATTAAAGGCAAATGTTTCAGCTTTAGACCATCGATCACTGCGGGCAGTGTCACTTGACGGCCACCACGTTCCTCGTTGATGTCACTTCCAACTCGCTCCGATGGGGCAGGGTGGATGGGGACCTCGGCCTCTCCATCTCTAGCTCTCGGGTTCAAGACTGTTGGCAGCAGCACTTGTCCCAATCTTGCACTTTATCATCCCACTGCTTATAGTCCTTGGGAGGGGGAGTCGTCCGTCCCACGACAGCTGACTCATAACTTCATAACTTTTTGCACTTTCGCATGTATAGGCGGCCATACGAAATAAATCAAAATTCAATTCAATTCAAGTCAGTTCAATTCAATTCAATTCAATTCAATTCAATTCAATTCAATTCAATTCAATTCAATTCAATTCAATTCAATTCAATTCAATTCAGTTCAATTCAATTCAATCCTATCCAATTCAGTTCAATTCAATTCAGTTCAATTCAATCCAATCTATTTTTACATCGCTGTAGATTCCCATTTGCCTTTCTAATGATAATGTCGATAACTCGATCGCAACCTCTGTACCCTTTTATACCGATGATAAAAGTGATGATGATAAAGATGATTATGATCTTATTTCTCCAGCAACTGCTTTGTCAGATGACCCCGTCGTCATCATTGGTCCCGCACGACCAGTTACTCGATATCACTGCATGATCAAGATGGATTTGGTTAAAAAAAATCTTGACCAAAGATGGTGATATCGCTAGGGATTCGAAGTAAGAATCTCTTGTCTATGAGTCTAGTGAAGCGTCCGCTACACCACATTCCGTTAAAGTGCGATGACCGCTACACCACATTCCGTTAAAGTGCGATGATGTGTCACAGACTTATGTTCAAAGTTGTGAGTATTCATTCATTCATTCATTCATTCATTCATTCATTCATTCATTCATTTATTCATTTTTTCCATCTTCAACAGAACTTGTTCAATACAATTTTTCACATAAGATATAAGTAAATATGTCAACGTTACAAAATATGATAAATGAAATTGAATAATGAAATGTTGATAGCAATAGCATTAGCAACAGCATCTAAAGGAGTGATACAAAAGCAGTTGCAAATGTTTGCAACATATCACTCATATAAATGCTATACAAGCAAAAGAAGACTGTGGTCTTTAGTTTGTACTTTACTCTGTTGCGCGTCATCTAAAAAGACCATCCGTAAGTGGTCAACAGTTGATCGCACGAGAGAACGTGATGTCCATCACTATGGACAAGCTGTGGCCACGCGCTTCCGTAATTACGCCAAAATGGACCCGAGCAACCCGTGATGGTTGCAGCTAGCAGGTGACACGTCCTTTCTTTTGTTTCCGACCCTTTGGCGTCACGCAGAATTCATCCCAAGCTGGCGTCACCTTTCTCTCGACGCCTTGGAGATGCTTGCCTGGAAAAGGAGGTCCGAGAAAATGGCACGAAGATGAAGGAGACAAAGAGAGAGAGAGTCGCATCCAGTTGTTATCACCGTTTTGGGGCCACACTCGATAGCTTGCTCTCTTTTCCCACGCTTGAGTGGTTTCGCTCATACTGGTGAACAGTAGTGGCTATCGTGAATTATTAAACTGGTCTGTTCCTCTATGATTCATTACGGGAAGGCAGAGGAGGGGGTAGGGGTTGCGACGGAGGTGTCGGTACGTTGTAAGTCGGCCAGGTTGGGCTAACCGAGGAGGTATCACACACCTCCTTGGGGCTAACCATGGAGTTATCACAAAGGTAATGGGTGGGATAGTGACTGAAGGCAAACGAGGAGCAAAATGTAAACACAGCTTTCTGACGACACTGCGTCCTAGTTTACAAGTGGACAAGTCTCAATCACCAGCATCCCGCGTTGCAATTACGTCGTACAGAAGCGAGTACAAAGATGACACTTCAGAGTGCATAGATCACTCGAGATTGCAACAAGGATGAAGATTTTTATCCCAAGAATCATCATGGTCTGAGTCTTCCATAAGAAGGAAGACATTGGAAAAGAGAAGGGAAAGTGGTCGGAGGAGAAAGCGTTGCAAGTTGGGGTTTCCTTCTTCATTTTTTATTGCTTTCGAGGATTTATTTTTTGATGCCAATCCCTGCATTACATTGATCTGAAATGGAGCTTTGGATGCAGGTAAATAACATACTATGTGCAAATATTGAGCACCTGCAGACTGAGGAAAATGATCGAGGAGGTGCAAAAGCAAATACTATTTTACATGAACAGTGGCACTGCATTAGAATACAGACACATGGTGTCATCGTGGATAATCAAACCATGATAGTAAAACAGGGAGTTCAAAGAGAAGCAATGAAACATGCTTTTCACACTGTCAAGACTGTTCCCACGCTGAGAGACCCTATATATACTGACTGCTTTTCAAGTCGAACTGCTCGAGTACTTCCCTGCTTGAACTTTCCCCCAATACACTAAGCACCAAGGGATCCCCTGCAGTTCCCGTTACAATGTCCCATCGCTTTGCCCTTTCAAGCCGCAAGAACAGTGCGCGAGGGACCGTGATTAGTTGACTTGTCAAGATAGAGTAGAAAATGGTTCTGTATTGGTAGTCATTGTAGAGACGCATTTAAAGGATGTCATTCCAGGAATACCACTAAGCGTAAGCTTTTTAAGGTTATTCTGCTGTTGTCTTTTATATTTATGGTATTGGTAAGAACTCGACGAATGGTAATGACCATTCTCTTGTTTTAGCTATAAGACCTAGATGTATTATTTGTACTACTTTGAGAGACTAAATAAAACCATCGCTTGACAGTGATGAAGGTACATAGAAACGACGATTGTAAAGACACTTAAGTGCAAACACATTGTAGCATCAAAATCAATGTATGCGCTTATATATACATATTATATATATTCTCAAAACATATTCGATGATTATTGTATACTATTCCTTAATAGGAAGATTTCGGTCGGAAAACAAATTGTGCACGTGTGTATTTCTGGAACCGAATCTATATTATAACATTTCTGACGTCTGAATACTTTCACTTTCCCAATCAATTTTTCTTTCTCTAATTCTACTTGGGCTTTATAATGATAATAAAACTAAAAAGATCCAAAGCAAAACTTCATAGCAGATCCATTTGTTTTACTGATAGTAATTATCATCCATGTTGATTCACGTTTTCAGATTAACGAACAACGTCAACCTACGAGGCTACGTCTTTTGCAACTCGCATTAGGGTAAATTCAGCTGAATAATCATGCCATTATCTCTCTATATTTCCTTGAAATTGCAATATCATATTCATGAAAATGTAAGTGCGTAACGTTAATTCCTTTTGGTATGATATCATTAAATAATGTATGGTGTTTATACAGGTAGATAGAGACTTTACTATGTTTATGACTTTTTTTTTTTTAAGGTAGATCAGTCTAGCATTGAGTATTACATTAAGGCATTTGGGATGGGAACTCAAAATCGTAGTTGTTTTTTTTTAAGTATCTTTTTTTTTTCAATGTAGTTGTCGTCAAAGAACAACCATACGAATGAAAGTGATCCGCTACGATGACCGCAGTATACGGTTAGCTTCCATGCGCCCGGGGAGAGCACAATTTCTTGGAGGGTTTTCTAAACGGTTGGTTTTATGACAACATATATCACCGTCCGGATATGTAGCATACTTGTCCCAGATAAATATTGCATTTAGATCACAGGCTCTTTTATCAGCGTACTAAATTTGGTACATATTATTCATCGGCAGCGATTTGGGAGCCGGGTGATTGTTAGCCGTCCTCATCGTTCACCGTATAGCCCTGAGTCTATATATATCAGACATCATTACATAAAATTACGTCTCCTTTGTTTTCACGTTTCATTGGGCCTCTGTGCCTCGGAATACTGACAACACATAAACATGATTATCGCAGTGTCAAGTCGGCAATTCGAACTTACCGATGTATATATATATATATATATACATAGTACAAAAGCGATAAAGAGGGAAAAGAAGCATGGATAACTGATCGCAAGTACGGTCGCCATCATCAATTTATGAGTGCAAATACCAAGTTTCTAAAATAGGAACGAATGGAGAAAGATTCTTCCCTTGAGATGAGCAATTTTCAAATATCAGAAGAATGTTATTCTGATTATTACCGATTATCAGCAATTTATAAATCTTCACATTATATGGATGGTATTTAATACGAACCTAGTCATGCAGGCACAGAGAGAGAGGAAAGGAAATCAACAAAGCACACATAAATGCTTTTACTTTGAGATGACAATCTATTTGTGGAATGAAACTGGGGCAAAAGTAATCGCCAGTTATGAAGGTTGGAAAATGAAGGGGAATTGTTACCATGCGTAATCGTACAAAAGACACACTTTCTGCGGGCACATAACCTACAATGTATCTCTTATATCGTTATCAAACATTTCGTTGCCAAACCTTGAACGTATAGTCGCATGTATGTCTATACAAGGTCGCATGAGACAGCACTTTGGGATTACCGCCATGAACCTGTTTGAATTCTGAATAGAGCTGTGAAGAAGACATCGTTTCTCTCTCAGATGGGCCACGACAGTGGAAACTTGACAGAGCAGATAATTACACTGTGTCTTAAGCGTCTTAAACTTGCAAAACAGACGTTGAATTTGAGGAAGTGTTATTTTAGGTCTCGCGTGAATGCAGGCAACGCGACTGATAGGAGTCGTACCTGTCGTGCCCTGCGAATGAACTCTACAACTGGTGCGCTCTCTGACCTAGTTATAGTCAGCGGTAGATCAGTCAATAAGAAGAGGCATAGATTGAGGTTCTTTCCGCTCCCCCTCCCTTAAAGTCTAATCCCAACGCTTAATCCTTGTAGATCATGACAGAGTTGTCAGCATGGCATGATTCTATGCTGTTTTTGTTTTAATTTCAAGGAGAGTATCAAAAGAAAATTGCAAGCGGGACTCCTCAATGACACCATCATTATCTTAGTAACAAACTAAGAGAAGGCGAGAACATATTATGCAAGAGACCGTATAGAGAAAATACAGAAGCTTGTACGTGAGATGTTCGTGGCCTTCCAGACTTTTTTTTTTCGGGTCTAGGAAGGCAAGAAGGCGAGTTTTGAGATCTTGTCTTCTCGAGTTCGAGAAGTCGAGAAGACGAAATCTCTGAGTCATATCTCACTTGTCGCCTTCTCGGAAAGCGAGAATGCGAGGAATATGATTGTCGCCTTCTCAGCATGCTCAGAGACACTTATAAAATCTAAGCTTTCGTAAGAAAGGGAGAAAGACAGGGGATCACTGTCATCAACAAGGTACTATAGCCTTTTGGGCGAGGCTGCTATTTTCAGAGACGTGGAAGTCTTGTCAAATACACTTCATTTACAGATCCGACGATATATACCTCAACACCAAAATACAGAAATATTTTTGTTATTACTATTGCCACTAGATTCCACTCATTGTTATCTTTCCCTGATGTATAATTCATCTGATTTTGGAAGAGGAATCAATGACCCGCAGTTCCTCCTCATTGAAAACTAAAACAAAAACAAAAACAAAAAACAAAACTAAAAACAAAAAACGTTCCGTGGCTCCCTGGAATGAATGTGCCGTAGTTCCCGAAGGACTACAATGAGTGAAATAATCAATCTTCCACACATGTTTAAAGCTGTAAGTGTACCAGTGTGAATGTGTGTGTGTGTAGGAGCGTTTTAACAATCGCATAGAAATAAAATGAAATCATTGTGTTTGTCATTTCCTTTTGTTGTCTCCTTGATGTAGAAGATGTCGTCATAAAACGTCGCCCTTCTTATACTCCCTCCTCCACCTCATCCGCTGGTCTCACTCAGGGGCCTTCTCCGCCAGAGACCGGGTGGATGACGAACCATGTGTGACGTCACATCTCAGCCTTTATGATCGTCATGTCACTGTAGAATGAAACAGGATTATTGACTGATCATGCAGCGCACGCTTCGTCAACGCAGGAACGCTCCATGCCATTGGAGATCAAAAGGACGTAGTCTTCATTCATGTGTTCAAAATCTTTTGGCTTTCTTGTCCAATGAGGATTTGCAATATACCTAGTGGTAAAGCAATTATCCTGGATGAATATTTGTGAAGTACAGTTGGAAGTAAGATTGTCGTCATGCAAGGAAATTTTAGTCTCCCTCGTGAAAAATAATAAATTTGAAATACAAGGTAAATGACTAATGGATTTACAGTTAATGTGACATTCTCATCAAAGGACAAAATATCAGAATCCAACTGAAATTAACAAACACTGGTGTTCTGCGAAAGAATTTTTCATTATGACTAACATGAATGGTCCTAGTAATGAAATCCCCTCCTATCATTTAAAGAGGGGTTAAATGATATTAATAAATCTTATACATGGTCTTCTTGACTACTGACTCGCTAAAAAGGTCACCCGAGATATTCACGACCCAACCACTGCATACGAATATGGTTTCAAGTATTGGAATTTTCTTAATGGGAACGGCTGACCTATATTAGCCGAGCTCCTTATCAGATCCCTAGGGTAAAAATCTACAAATTTCGGTACATTAGTAAATTGGCCTGTTGAGACGGGCGTATAGTTTTATTCATTGTATTTCAGTACTTTTCTGTCATTTTACTCTCAGTCTGCATTTATCACCACAATGATGATGATATTGATAAAAATATGAATTCACATCCCCCCACATCTGTTAAATACACACTTCTGGCACTGGTTGTGGAAGACTTAGAATGTAAAATGCGATGTTGACAATTTTGGAAGTGTCTGGAGCTTTCTTCTATTTTGAAAGAAAGGATGATCTTCAATTATTACTTAAACTGGGAACGTTGTTTTGCTTTCTTTCATTCCTTTTTTTTTTTTTTGGAGAAGACCTCAGGGAGTGCCTTTAAGGCTGAAGTACCAACAGCTGAGTTTCCACAAGTAATGTTGGGTCGGGGAATCGTCATGAGGACAATACCTGTTGATGTTATGTATATAGGGAGGTTTTTATGGTGTTTTAAGATTCCGGAAATAATGTATACGAGAGAGTCTTTAATGAAAATCGATGGAGTTACCATAGGTCAGGTGCTGTTGGAGAAGTGGATTTAGCCAGTTTTAGCAGGGGTCCTGCTGCATGATACAACAATTGATGTAGTAGCTTGATGAGCAGTTTGTCGCAGAAATCCAACTGTGACAATGGATCATACAATTCTTTGCTTTGTGTAATATGATCCTGCGAATGCGTCGAAGATTTCAAAGCTGAAACCTTATTGGAATTGAAATGCTTCATATGATGTCATAATGGAGTCAAAGGTCACACCAAGATGGAGGAGGGCGCCACGCACAACCAGTGGAGATGGCTGAAACTATTGTAGCACTGTCAGCAAGACTTCAGGCTCATTACCCTACAACGTTCAGGTTTTCGGCTGACGTCCAAGTTGAACATAGACTACAACCTCATCCTTGATCACGGATCGGAAATTTGCCATTGACGGATTGAGCGAAGGACAAAATTAATTGCCGGTCATCCGCATTCATTATAGTTACGACCAACCTTGTGTCCGCGAATGGGTTCGTAAGGTGAAGGTGGAGAACTTTAGTGGCGCGCTAACTAAACAATGTGGGACACCATGCACCAGGGCCATTTGATCTGAGGTGACGCAATCGTTGGAAATGTACTAGAAACGATGATTGGAATGCGATATTAAAAATCAATGACGTAATTCATGAATTCCCCAGGAGGGTCATCAAAGTAGCACGGAGTATCTTGTCAATGTATTATTATTATTATTATTATTATTATTATTATTATTATTATTATTATTATTATTATTATTATTATTATTATTATTATTATTATTATTATCATTATCATTATTATCATTATTATTATTATTATTATTATTATTATTATTATTATTATTATTATTATCATCATCATCATAATCATTATCATTATAACATCATCATTACTATCACCATCATCGTCAGTATCATCAGCTTTAATATCACGATGATCAGTAACTTTCTATCTATGACTCTCTATCTCTCTTTGGCCTTATCCTCCACCTCTACTTCCTATTATTTGTTGTTGTTTTTATGCTTTTCAAGAGGGATGCTTTAGTGCCTTGTCATCACCTGTCTGTTCGTTTATGAAAGAAATCGTGGTGATCCATTTTATCCTATTGTTGATGAAACAGCCCTCGTAGGATTTAGTGAGACAAAATGATTACCAGTCCGGCCCTGTCCTTAAGCCCACTTATCAACGCCAAGCTGTTGGCTTTATGAACATCAACGATTTGTATACATCCGCGATGATGCGAAATTAATAGTTCAGGGTAGCCCAGTAATCCCTTTCCATTTTTAGAGAACCGTTAATTATGAACTTTCCATTTCAATACTCCTAGGTCACCCATGTAATTCTTTTCTTGTTCCAGTATAGAAGTTGACTCACTACTGAAAGGGTGGATGGATGAAGGGTATATCTAAAGGTGAACAAAATGTTTCTGGACTTTGATTGAGTTTGATGGAGGCTTGAGACCTTGCTAAGGGCAAGCAAACTGTCTCGTCGCCCACGTGTATGGCCGAACTTAATCTAATAGAACTTGGCAACGACCGAACCCTCTAGTCTGTCCTGAAGCTCACTCAAGTGGAATGGCGCTCAAAATACCCACCGAGTTAAGGGGATGTTTTGGCACTAACGAAGGACGAGTACAGCCCCTTTAGAGGAGAATTAAAAGGAGCTGTCTGTACTCTGTAGTCAGGAATAAGGCAAAAGAAGTATTTACTATTTTCAGACGGCTTAATCGCAATAAAAATACTTTTTGTGTTTGACCGCGTAATATGAAAATCAATAATCTGCTTGCACATCTTGTTTCAGAGGTTACAAGCTGCACGGGTATAAAAAACTTAAATGATGTGAATTACCCATTTGAGAGTCAACTTCTGAAGTAAATTACACTTTTTTTATGTACATAACATTATGCGTATCTGAATTTAGTTTTACAACAGGACCTCTGGAAGAGCAAAATAATCCTGTGAATACGTCACGCTAAGCGAAACTTGACATCTGGGCCCCATTTCATAACAGATGCTAGGATAGCAACTCTTGCTGGAACTTCCCATAGCAACAGCCAATCAGAAGGCTATAATTATTGTTGTCGTTACCATGGCAATTACCTTTCTATGCAAGAGTTGCTTAACTTTTTTTTTATGAAATGGGGCCCAGGTGTTTGTTCAGTAACATTCGCTTCTAATTGGTTATTGCCCACTCTGCTCTAAAATGGGGAATCCTTTGATGATGACAATGGTGACAACAACGAAGAAAGGGAAGATCACGGGGAAGCCGACACACTACGTCATGTGACCAGACTAAAAGAAAAGAAAAAAAAAGTTGTGTAATGAACGTGTTCTCTTCTGCTGATGGAACGAAAGATGAAACTGTTGACAGGATCAGCTGAAATTCACAAAATCGCTTTCGTTTTCATTATCGGACGTTACCATCCTGTCTTTCTTTCGTTTCTTTTCTTTCTTTTTTTTTTTATTTGTAGAGAGGATAACTTTATACCCATCCCTTCATGGTGATCTCGCTTGACAGGTGTTTATTTTTCCTCCATACTTTCATGTTTCCTCATGTATGAATTTAAAGCATACAGCCGTTCATTCCACCAAGATATCACACACACGCACACAAACACAAACACACACCCGTCATTATTGAGACATTGACGGATGAGAATTTCTCAATGATACCGAATACTGAAAAAGAAGAGATCGATAGATAGTGGTCTTCTACCCCCAAAATGAGATGAAATGGACGGAAAAATTCTGTGATGCGTGATGTAACCAGTACAAGATCTACGCGATGCACCAAAACGGACACTAAACTCGAGATCTGGTGTGAGATATGACGAGAGAATGCGCCTCGGATTGTTATACATGCTTCATCTACCCTAGATTCTGAAATGCTCTATTTGCCCTTGTCCATCACGGCTTAGTGCCTTTCATCTGCTCAAGTGGTACATCTTCACTTTGTCACTTGAAACTGCTGACAGAAAAATAGGGAAGATTGTCAGGAGGAGAAAAAGGAAAGTGGACCGGATCCTTATCTTCGCCACGTATATAATCAACCTAGATCTCTCTCTACATAGTATAATTGTATACCATGCACATGCTCAACAATTGGCTTTTACGACATGACATTGTGGAATGTGAGATGGCGGATAACGACATCTCGTTCTTTTTATGACTTTTTTGTTTTTTCCGTCCTGTGATTTTTATTTTTGATAAATCTGATCCACCTGCCTCACTCACGGCAGGCAAATTTTAGCAGCTCGAAGGAGAAGTTATACAGTTCTTTGTTTGGAGAGAATGAAATTGTGGAGGCATGCTTTATTTGAATTGACGCAGGCATAAACATTCATGACTATTAAAGAGTGATGTCACAGGTTAGTATATGATATGCATGATTTAATACATAATGTATTATATATATATATATATATATATATATATATATATATATATATATATATATATATATATATATATATATATATATATATATATAATTATATATATATACTTATATGTATGAATAATAAATATTTATATCTATACAGTTTATGGGGAGGAAAGAGACAAAAGATCTCTAAAATTTTGATTTTCAACGGGCAGGAAAAAATGATGATACTGATTTTTTTCCTTCTTCTTTAATATCCAAGATGTGCTTCTTCTTTTTATACTTTAATCATATTCTAAACTGACCCTTACCTCTGCAAACAAGGAGGAAGAATTTGATATTGAAATGAGCATGCTATGAATTGATGCGTTCTTCTCTTTAGCTTTGTTATTGCATTATTTGCTTAAACACCCAAGTATCCGAACAAATTTTCTCGCATTCTATGGGAACACTTTGAAATATCAAGTGCCATGAAGCCTTTATAAGGATTTTTACATAAAGTAAATTCCCTTCTTTAAGAGTTCAACACATGTTCGGCACGGTTCTGATGTAACGTGGTCATTAGAACTAGCACGCCACTCCATGAAGGAAATGGGTAGACGGCAGTGGATTGTTACGGCTAAAACCCCTCGGCAAGCTACTCTGACGTTGATGGAGAGTGTGTCGCTCTCGAAGAATATTAGACCATCACTCACGACGTGGACCTTCTCTGGTGATGAACCGAACGGAAGATAGTTTCATCGCTGGGGTTACCCCGCCTCTTCTCTCGATCACGGTTTTTAACCGTTCTCCTTCCGAGTGTGAAACACATGCATGACTTTCTTTTGTGTATTTTTGTTTGTGTGTGTGTGTGTGCGTGCGTGTGTGTAGGTTTTTGTGTGTGTGCGCGTGTGTGAGAGAGAGAAGGGGGGAGAGAAAGAGGGTGTGGATGTGTAATCGCCATTCCATGATTCTCCTTACAATGTTTCACATTTTCTGCATCTATACTCCTGACGGCACTTCAGCAGCGGGATCTGATACCATGGGTTGCAAAGGTGAGAGAAAAATAATATCAGTATGAGAAAGAGAAGCTTCGTCTTTAGGAGATTGTTCACTTCTTGGAATATCCTTAGGCTTTAAGCCAGTGATCAACACAGAATTCTGACATGTCAGGACACCAATACTCTTCACACACAAGGCATAAAATAAGAGTGCAAGAAATTTTGTTCAGTGTATAATGGCGAATGGAGGAAATCTTGCCCTTATGAATCCACTGCGAGAGTGGCGTAAAACTTTACTTTCGTTCTCTATTCTTCTCCTTTTTCCTGCATTTTTTTTTTTGGAGGGGGGGGGGGGCAGTCAAGGCATTACAGTCGTTTTAGTCTAACTAAAATCTTCCTAAATCACGTAGCACCCCTTCTCCCTGAAAACCCTAAGAGATGACTCTTAAGACAGTCGCAAATGAAATGATTACCTTGGCTCTGAAGCCGTACACTCCAATTTTCATTCGATTCTAAGTCAGGAGAAGAGAATATCAATCAGTTCATCTTATTGTGATTAGCTTGTCAAAACTGACAAACTACAATCTTCTTGAGAATTCCATGCTTTCAACAAGATCACCACGTAGACACACTCTCAGTTACTTATCATGAAACCCATTCTCTGAATGATTTGTAGTATCATTACCACTTGACGATTGTGTAAAGAATACCAATGAAATGACTGGCAGCCAGTGAACGTATAAGGGTCTCTTTCAGCCGTCTCTGTAACGCCACATCTGATATGCCACTTCAGTTTTCATGGCCGTCGATGTTTTTACACATGTCGAGAGAAATAACAATCTTGGTTTTCATGAAAAGACGTGTGAAACCGTAGCCAGATAAAACATTGATCTTTCTTCAGACGCCCTTTGCTGTGTCTAAGCATGGTATCTGTAATGCTGATCAGTGTCGTTTGTAATTATGTTCATTAGTCGCTCATGTAGAATATACCAAAATAATTGTTTCGTTCCTCTGAACCTCGAGGAGAAAAAGATAACAAAAACAAAAACAAAAGGAAGTCAAAAATAAAGTGACGCTCTGATTGGTCAATCCAAATTCTCAGAAAAGGCACACTTTTTTGTCCTGTAGAAATTGATTGACACAAGATATCACCTGT
This sequence comes from Diadema setosum, assembly GCF_964275005.1. Taxonomy (NCBI): domain Eukaryota; kingdom Metazoa; phylum Echinodermata; class Echinoidea; order Diadematoida; family Diadematidae; genus Diadema; species Diadema setosum. Next base: position 35,302,287 of record NC_092698.1, read on the forward strand.
TTGTTTGTTTGTTTGTTTGTCTTATATGCATGTGATTACACAGGACGAAAGAAGACTTAAGTGGGCGAACAGTTCGTGTAATTTCTTTTTAACCTTGCTCACATTGCAAAGTTTTATGTGAATGATAGTTCATATAACTTACGTCCGACCATCTTACGTCATATTTCGTCGTTTGGTTATTGCTGTGTAATAATTGATTTCATCATCCTTTCATCTTTGAAGCAGTTTTCCGTTTAAGGGAATTCATGGCACAAACCCTGCTTCGGAACCAGAGCATAGTGATGGGCGTAAGTATAACGAAAATTTAGCGTACCGGACGGAATCATCCATACTTCCCGTTCTCGTATGGATGAGTGATTGCGGCTATGTTTTCATTCTACTGCCTGGTAGAGTTTGTGTTTCTTTTCTTTCTTTTTTTTTCATTTTGAAATGGGAATTCTCGAGTCATTAAGGTCTTACAAACTCACTGCGTATATGTGGTTTACATTTTGTCGTTTCAGTCATTTTCAAGAACTCGTGAAGCATTATCATTGCTGAAGATGTTACATCCATACCGGCTCGGTTCGTCACATCGGATACTCGGTCGTGAGACGGAATTAGATCAGCATCGTGTCATTAGACGGAAACGGGAGAATTCCGGCCTGAATGCCGGATGCTGAATTATGACTCAATCTTTGACGATATATGAATGTTTCGAGACCGAAATTTTCCCCCCGTTTGATTGACGATACATTTCCACCCAATTACTCGGCAAACTGTTGCCCGCAGCTCGGCAAGACATGAGATTGATGAAGGAGTAAATGAAGCCAGGATACCATCAATCAAGTTTAAACATGAATGACCACGAGAGTGAGAGCGGGAGCCAGTAATGCAGACCATTTCTCCCAGCGCACGGAAGACACATTATTTGCCGCCCAGTTTTAAACATTTACCAAGTCTACGTGGCCTTGATGATGAGCGGACGCACATTGATAACGCTATCAAGTTAAGCTCGCAGGACGAGTGCTCTGTTAAGAATTACTCAGTTTGAGTGCATCGCAAACGTGACTGCTGGTGAAGATTACTCAAATATTGTTCGATATTTCGTTTGGACCAGAGTTCATTGATATTTCATTTGCCTATTTGCAAGATTTATTGGATCTCGTTGAAATTTGACCAGTAGGGGTCGGTGTCATAGTTAAAATTCAAGAACAGATTACAGCATTAACAGATTCCATATTTTGTTTCAATATTACCCGAATCCCACAAGCCTCGCCCTAAATTTTGTAACATTTTGGGGGGACTCATCTCGACGAGTTCGAATGTATCTCATCGGTGAAATCTTGTTCAGAATTGCCTCACTTTTACGTCTGGGACATTTCAGCAGCTACCCTTTCTCTTTCACAAAATGAAGTAAAGACTCTCTTATCTCCACGCCACGACGCTCTCGAATCAACATCCGAACTAAACTGACCCGATCCATCATATCAAACCGTAATAACAAGTGGATGTCAGGGCGTTTCGTCCACTGTAACTCACATTCGGGAACTGATCTGTAATCTTGCTTCCATTTTGTTGTCAACTTACGTATGTCAATCTTAATTTACTGTTTATTGTATAAAGCCTCCAAAGTCACTAGCACTTTATCGCTGTATATCTCGCTCTTAATTTTTACCGTGATTTATTATCGGAAATTATAACATTCAATAGCAAAATGGCATGAAAATTTCAGCCATACATTTGTCTAGAAGTAATAGTAGAAGAGAATGATATCTTGTCGAATTTCTTTTCTTTTCACTGTAAGAAATAGGGTGTCTAGTATACCAGATGTGTTACAGTACACGGTATGTGCTTTTATCGGTACGGAATGGCCGGTCAGTTTAAGATGAGATCATTCCCTAGGCCCTACATTTTTGAGACCCTTTATTCTGACCAAGGACGTGCTACAACCGTTGATGCGAATTTCATTCGGTGCCGCAATGCACAACAGTATACTATTCCGAGAACCCAACATTTAATAAAGTTGCAATTTTATCGTCAATTCCTTGCGGTTGCCGACATTAAGTCAGGTCACTGTCCGTCTTGATGCTATATTGTCATTTTGTTATATTGCCACATTGCTGATATCATTTTTCGATCAGCATTTCAAATCTTAAATTCCCTTTGTTTGTGTTGTTTTCTCTTTATCAAGACAAATATTCTTAAATTGTCATTTTTAGAATTGTGAGTTGTCTTGATAAGAATGGCTGCGACAGTATAGAGTTAATTCATATCTGTGATAGATAGCAAAACACATTCCATCATTATAATGGATATGCAAAATAAAAACAAAGATAATTACTTGATCATTGATAGACTAGTTTGAATAAAATGATGATAGTTATAGTAACTATATTATGCCCAAGGCAAAAAAAAAATGATTCAGAATAACAATGGTTATTGTATGAATAACGGCAGTAATTAAATGCTTCGCTCCCTTCGAAATTCCTACGATTACTATTCCTGCTACTCCTGGTACTATTGCTGTAGAGCCTTACTATTGCTTGTGAAGGAATAGTAATGACAACTTTAATAACAACAATGATGACGAACAAATGCAATATTAAATTTGTTATTTATTGTAATAATCATGATAACGATAATAATTTACTTGGTGTCAAAGATGTTAATGCTGCTTGCATTCGTGCTGTTTGTCAAAAAAGTCCTAAATTTGAGCGTGATTCGTCAGGTATCTATCAGAGCAAGACATTTTTTTTTTTTGCATGTATGAACGAGAATCCTGTCGGGGGCAGACGACACTGAGAAACGAGGGGACCAATTAGGTGATCCGTAGGGGCTCCCGCGCAAATATTACAATGGCATGGATGGAGATGAGAGAGAAAGATGCGCGCAGGATGCCCATCCCATCAGGTGTGCAGCGTTGCGCATCCGGTCTTGTTTAAAGATACATTGTCCAAAGCGGGGGACTCTGTGACTTGCTTTTTCGCTTTTGCCAACGACGTACTATCATTTTTTTCCTCTTCCCCTCCCTTTTCTCACCCTTAGTACATGTTTGCTTCTGATACAATGGTCTTCTCGGAGTGAGGTCGTGTTGGTTGTAGGAAGTGTGATCACATTGAGATGTGTTAAGGCGTTTGAGAGGGGGACGGGGAGGGGTAAATCAAGTCACCCGACGGACAACCCCACCTGTGGGAAGTTTGGCACTCTTTCTGTTTGTCTATCTGCTTCCCACACCCCCACCCCCACCCACCCCCCTCTCTCTCTCCCTCCCTCTCTCTCACCCCTTTGAAATTATCCCTCCGGTTGTCATCCAATAAGCCACATGGGCTGTTTTAATCGTTATAGTCCTTGTGGTGGTCAACAGCAATAGTATCACAATTTCTCATCCTCAACGGCGTTTTTTAAGAGTTTGAATTTGCTTATTACTTTTCGCACGAGGAAAACTAATTCAGCAGATTTCTATTTTTTTTTTGCTACTCAAATAATACCGCTCAGATCGTTAACCACAAATTACCTAGGTTACAACCAACAGTGGAATATTGTTCACCCGCTATGTTGTTTTCTACACTACACCTTCTCTTCCACATTGAAGGTACATTACATAAAAAAGATGATGATCATATTCATAAGAACGTAACGTTTCATTTCATAAACTTGATAAAATCTGGAATTCCAGTTTCTCGCCGAAATTAATGAAAAAAAAAGTATGCGAATCTTAGTAACCTTTGCATGGTTGAATCTCTCTTTGCTAGTTGTATACAATGATTTATCCTTTCATTTTTTTTTAAGGAGAAGAAGACAAGTTTTCAACCTTTGTCGCCGACAGAAGAGAGAGGGAGAAGGAGGGGAGAGAAAGAGATCTGAAACCGGGAGGTTGACCAACATGGTCACTTTAACCGGCGAGAGTTCGATATGCTGGTGGAGGAAATGCAATTAGTCTCGCATCAATGCCGATGGAAATTATTGTCAACATCACGGGTTATAAACGATGCGTGATTGATGCGCAGGCAACCCATCATAAAACGCCAATTACAATATACGGGACCGAGCACGGTACAAATACATGGAGATCGCTTTTCATTTCATCTCCCTGTTAGTGTGCTCGAAACGCAGTTGGCCTGCTCTTCAATTTGTATGATTTGTTATCGCATTTAATCCTATCACATTTCTTGATGGCTTCAGGAACGGAATGAGATTCCTTTGACGTTTCACTGAGAGCTCGGTAATCCTACAACGGCTGGGTTAATTTGGCTAATTGCGTGATATCAAAGTATCAATCAAAGGTAATGACGATAATAGCTGTATCCAAATACCCATTCATTACATTGTGTTAGATGTAAGTAATCAAAGCTTTCAGTTTGCAGAAGTGGAATGAACTCGGAGATATCCGTCAAATAATTCACTTCCGTCACGTTCGTCACTTTTCGAATTACAAAACGATCCAAACAATCCATTAGATCGAGAAAAAAAAAACGACAACACGATGGCCTGAAAAGGGGTCATTACTTAAAGTAAACAGGCAGACTTGACCGTAACTGACCGAAGTGGACAAAGGATATAATTAAGTTAGTCGTCTGTACGAAAAATTATGATCCCAATCACTGTCATCATTTTCTCCACACTCAAGGCAGTAGTGACGATATTATTGTTTTAATTGCAACTATAGTTCATCCCATCTCAATTCGTGTCATTTTGACAAATTTTGCACAATAGTGGTTGTACTCAGGCTTTGCAGTGTTAGCATCGTAAGGGCATTGCGCTCTGTAGCTCCATATTCAGAGGTAGATGTTGATATTATCATAAAAGTCTGGGAATTTCCTGATCACAGTATAGAAGCGTATAGCGTGGATAAGTACCAGCAGTATCGTCAAGTGTTTTATGTAAACGCAAATCTCTTGATTCGACATCAACATGCTCTCTAACTACCTGGTTGTTTGTTTCTGTATTTCCTTTCGTCTTTCTCTATCCTTCTAATCTCTTAATTGTTGTTTAATGCGAGTGTAATTCTCTCCTAACCGTCTTCAGTCGATCTAATGAAAACCGCACTCACACCGGGGCCATATGGCACAGCACCAGGCGTGTCACCAGTGCCTGCATGATCATGATGATCACTGTCGTCGCTGCGCTGAACAACAACCAGCGGGGCACGATACCGAATAGAATACGCAAAATAGGTTGGGGCCACTTGGCAGCATGTGTTTCATTGTGGAGAAACACAGGGCTCACCTGGGCATGTGATTTGGACCACAAGTGAACCTGAATATTGAATAGACGTCACTGGTTGAATACAGCAGCAGACCGCACAATAACGGTTTGGGGTCTTGTGGAGCCGGGAAATGTGCAAACGCCGGGAAATGTGCAAACGCCGGGAATTGTGCAAACGTCTCGCCGGGAAATGTGCAAACGCCGGGAAATGTGCAAACGTCTTGCCAGGAAATGTGCAAACGCCGGGAAATGTGCAAACGTCTCGCCGGGAAATGTGCAAATTTCATCAACGGGAAATGTGCAAACGTGACGCCGGGAAATGTGCAAAAGTTCAATTTTGCCGGGAAATGTGCAAAACGTCGCCGGGAAATGTGCAAATCATTTACTTTAGCGATATTGTGTATAAAGATAGTAGATAAACTCCACATCAGAACTGCCCATGAACTTCCGCCATTATAGATTTTCTTAATGAAATCCTTGACAGATTTTAAACAAAATTGGTAGGTAGTACGATTATGGCAATGGGATCTCAATTTGTTTATATAGTAGCCACCCCCCCCCGAAAAAGGGGAGGGGGCCTCAAAGTCCCAGAACTACGGTATTATCAAAATTCTTCTATATAACCAAATAAGAATGAGCTAGGTTGGTTCTTTAAAGATATTGATGACAGGAGTTCACGTTTAATGGCAGATCCAGGGATGCAGGGCACGGGGCCATAAGTGGGGAGGAGTCTTCAAATTGAAGCATCAGAGTCCCTAAAGTAAACTAGTGCTATGAAGACATTAATGACTGAAATTGCATGTTTGATTATGACGGATCCAGAGGCGTCCGGATCGCGGGGGGGGGGGGGGGGTGATGAGGGGAGGAGAGGAATGTTCTACGTTGTCAGTATCTTCTTGAAAAGTCTAGGACAGATTTTCACTAAACTTGTCAGATAGCCTCATTACGGTGAATTCATATTGAATATTAATTGAAATTGAAATAATCATATTAATTGAAATTGGCCCCCAATCCCCCCCCCCCCCACCCCCGACCGAAAAGGGGGGAGGAGAGTTGAAGCCTCAGAGTCCCTAAACTCTGGATTTTTAAAAAATCTTTTTCTGTCGAACAAAAAAAAAGAAAAAAGATAGAGCTAAGTAAGTGCTTTGAGAACATTAATGACTGAAATTTCATGTTTGATTATGGTGGATCCAGGGGTGCCCTGATTGGGGGTGGGGGAGGGGAAGTAATGGAGAGGAGGGGGATTGTCAATATTTACTGCATCTTCTTGATAAATCTCAAGAAGGATTTTCACCAAACTTGGCAGATACCATCTTTACGGTGATATGATCTTATATGGTAAAATGAGCCCCACCCCTTCGCACCGCCAAAGGGGGGGGGGGGGAGGAGGAGTTGAAGTTTCAGGTCCCTAAACTCTGGAATTTTTAATCTTCTTCTGTTGAACCGAAGCATATGGAACTACGTTATATGAAGACAATATCGTTTCTAAAATTTCAGGTTTGATTATGACGGGTGCAGGAGTGCCCTGATAAGGGGTGTGAGGGGGAGGAAGGGGATTTTCCACATTTTCTGCATAGTCTTGTAAAATCTATGAAGGATTTTCACCAAACTTGGCAGATAGTATATTTATGGTGATTCGATCTTAATTTGTTGAATTGAATCCCCCCCCCCCCCCCCCGCCGACGAGGAGGGGGGGGGGGGTGAACCCTCAGAGTCTCTATTCTCTTGATTTTTTTTTTTTTTTTTTTTTTTTTTTTTTTTACTTCTGTCGAACCGAAAATGTTAGTGCCGTAAAGACATTAATGACCGTAATCTCATGTTTGATTATGGCGGGTCTCGGGGTGCTCTTATCGGGGGTAGGTGAGGGTGAGGGGGAGGGGGTGCTGTTCGTTAATGGGAAGGTTCGTTATTGCGAAGGTTCGTTATTCCGAAGGGTCGTTAATCTGAAACACGCAAAGTCCCCCTACCTAGAGGTTCGTTAACCCTAACTTACCCGACGAATTCCGCGACCATTCCGGCGCGCAAAATTTTTTGACTGCGCCGCTAGCTGACTTTTTAATTTCAAGTCTCGCACAACTTTTGAGACCAAATTTGTCGCGCCCGGGCATACCGTTCCGAAGCCACGCCCCTTCAAAAAATGTTTGTCAACCCCAAAATTTCTCAAAAACGTGATTTTGTGTACAAAGTCAATACAAATTGTGTTTTTTCAATTAATTCATATAAAAATTCATATTTTTAATTTTAATGGCTGAAATCAATTTCTTTTAATATAACTATGCTTCAAAAAATTTGTATGACAATTCTGCTGAAAGAAACTGCAAAAACAAAAGTTTGAAAAAACAAGGAAATATATAAAAATTTGATAAAACAATAAAAAAACATAAGAAATTAATTTTGATACTGATTTTTTTAGTGCGTAAATATTTGAAATGTCACTAGGAATATTTACACCAAAAACCAGCATTCCATAAGCTTTTATAAGCCAATTACAGACGAAAATGTGGTTTTTTGTATATATTTGCATAATTAATTTATCTCAGTTTCAGTTTCAGTTTAGTTTATTTTGCACCAAGCATTAAAAATATACAGAGCAAACAATAAAAGCATGAATGTACAAAATGAGATACAAAAGAGAACAAATTCATAAGACATAGGACATACAATTAGAAATAATGTGGCGGTATGACTACATACAAAGACAATGCCATTGGTGGGGGAAGCAGCAAGAAAGGAAAAGCCCTTGTGAGTAGCTGACCCATTGTACTGTAACATACATCTAAAATAGAAAATGCAATTTTTTTTTTAAACTTTAACTAAACAATCTTGTAGATTACATCCGGCTTCATCTTCATGTAAAATTTTGCGGCGATCGCGCAATCAACGGCCGAGATCATTCTGAAGGGGGGCATAATGCCCCCCCCCCCAAGAATTCAAGCTCTCTAAATAGCCCAGGTAAGTTAGGGTTAATCGAACATGCAAAAGGGTTCGTTAATCTGAAAATTTGTGGCGTTATTCCGAATGTTCGTTATTCCGAAGGCTCATTACGGATTAACCAGTCTTCGGAATAACGAACCTTCGGAATAACGAGCTGTAACCAGGGGGGAGGAGGGGAATTTTCAAAATTTTTCTCCATCTTCTTGAAAAATCTATGACGAATTTTCACCAAACTTGGCAGATAGCATCTTTATGGTGATAGTACTGTAAATACAGTTAATGCATTATGGAGGTTCAAGTTTACTATGACAGATGAAGGGATGCCCAAAAAGGGGAGTGGGTAGGAAGGAGGCTTAATTTTCACATTTTTTGTCTTTTTCCTGAAAACTCAAGACGCATCCCTCGGATAGTAAAATCATATATCAGCTTAAAAAAAAAGCCTATACAAAAATGATGGAGCTAATAGAGTGCTGGTGCCTGTTACGGTAAGTTAAATTCATGAATTAATGCTAAGTGCGGCGGAGGCGGATTTGTCACATATTCATATATGAAATTAAAGGAGAAGAGTAGGGGAATAATGTCACGCCATTTTCAGAAAATTGTCCTCCCCCGACTTTCGGATCCTTTTGTCGTAGCGGGTCACATTTTTAGAAGGTAGATCTATACTATAGATGACATTTCACGTCTGCTTACTAAATGACGTGGGGGCTACCCTGGTCGTATCCCTAGATTTGGGGAAGGGGAGCAACTTGGACTTGTTGCCCCTTCGAACAAAGTGGGATTCTATCACACTAGAGATGCTACCTCCCACGTTCGGTGAAAATCCATCAAAGATTTCTCAAGAGGATGCAGAATATGTGAAAATCCCCCCTCCTCCCCCTCAACCCCTCCCCCCCCCCCATACGGACACCCCTCGATCCGCTACAATCAAACGTGAAATAACATTCCAGGCATTAATGTCTTCATAGCACTAACTAAGCTCTCTTTTCCGGTTTGACAGAAGAAGATAAAAATTGAGTTTAGGGACTCCGAGGCTTCACCCTCCCCCCCCCCTCCCCCCCCCCCCCCCCGTCCTTAAGCGGTGTGTGTGTGTGTGTGTATGGCAGGGGGGCTCATTTTAACAAATTAAGTGCATATCACCGTAAAGAGGCAATCTGCCAATTTTGGTGAAAATCCGTCGTAGATTTTTCAAGAAGATGCTGAAAATGTGTAAAATTCCTCTCCTTGCCCTCACCCCCTCGATCTGGAGACCCCTGATCCGCGCCATAACCAAACATGAAATTTCATTCATTAACGCTGTATCTTCATAGCACTAACTAAACTCTATCTTTATCGGTTTGACAGAAGAAGATTAAAAAAAAAAATTCCAGAGTTTTGGGGACGCTGAAACTTCAACCCTGGCCCCGCAGCCCCACCCCCCCCCCTTCGGCGGTGAGGGGAAGGGGGTGGGGGGGGGGGGGGCTCATTTGATCATTTGATCATTAAGATCATAACTATTACCATAATCTTGCTATCTGTCAAGTTTGGTGAAAATCCCTCATAAATATTTCAAGAACATGCTAAAATATCCCCCTCTAACCATCACCCCTCCCCCCCCCCCCCCGATCTGGGCACCCCTTGATCGGCCATAATCAAACATGAAATTTCATTCATTAATCACATTAATGTCTTCATAGCACTAACTTAGCTCTATCTTTTACGGTTTGACAGAAAAATATATATTTTTTTAAATCCAGATTTTTGGGATGTTAAAAGTGAAGCTTTAACCCCTCCCACCCCCCCCCCCTCCCCCTCACCTCCGATCAGGGCACCCCTGGGTCCGCCATAATCAAACATGAAATTTTAGTCATTAATGTCTTCATAGCACTCATTTAATTAGCTCTCTCTTTTTCGGTTCGGCAGATGAAGAAAAAAAATCAAGCGTTTAGGGACTCTGAGGCTTCAACTCCCCCCCCCCCCCCCCCCGTCCTTAGGACTGGTGTGTGTGTGTGTGGGGGGGGCTTATTTTGACAAATTACGATTATATCACCATTAAGATGTTATCTGCCAAATCTGGTGAAAATTCGTTGTAGGGTTTGCAAGAAAATGCTGAAAATGTAATAAAAAAAAAAAACAAGACAGATGGTCGCTAAGACAGGTGGTAAAGATGGTAATGGTTCGTGCGCAGCTTTGATTGAGAGTTTCTCTTCCATCTCTACATAATATACGTGAAATGAATGGTTTGCACATTTCCCGGTGACGTTTTGCACATTTCCCGGCAAAATTGAACATTTGCACATTTCCTGGCGTCACGTTTGCACATTTCCCGTTGATGAAATTTAGAGATTTGCACATTTCCCGGCACGACGTTTGCACATTTCCCGGCGTTTGCACATTTCCCGGCGAGACGTTTGCACATTTCCAGGCGTTTGCACATTTCCCGGCGTTTGCACATTTCCCGGCTCCACAGGTCTTTACAGATTCTATTTCTCAGTGCTGTGGACTAATGTGTGGTTTGTACCGACAGCTACACGTGATCTTGTCACGGCTCTGCCATCGAATGACTGACAGTGACCACTGATGATCAGACATAATACCTTCTTATATAGCTTAGGTTGACGGTCGTTGTATACCCCGCAAGAAATTAGCCAGTTCGTGCACAAATTCACTTTGACCATGAGAAGAAAAGTGTCATTATTTTGTACTAATAGGGAAGTTGGCTTTTAAGTTCCCTGAAATAAGCATCTGTGATATAATGATCCTTCACATTATTGTAATCCTTATAAAAGGTGTTTGAGAGCACATCCACCTTACAGCACCAAAAGTGCTCATGAAAGTCTTTATTGCATTCGTTGCAAAACATTGAAATCGATGCTTTCTAAGTCTTAATTGCCGGACAATTTTGGTCACATGGTCTTCTTGTTGTTGTTGCTTTTTTGTTCCTTTCTTTACGCATTATGTAGCTTTGAAAATGAGTAAACTGCGAAAAAAGAAATGTAATCCGTACAAAATTGTGCGCATGAGATAATTACAAAATGACTTTTAATAACCTGCTCCTTGTCCTCTTTTGGAATAGGCCTATATGAGCAAAAAAAGTAGAATAAAGGATCAGATAGAAAAGAAAAGCGACTTCAATAACTTTTCTTCCTGAAAAATGAAACTTCGTTTTCCGTTGATAATTATCTTTAATCTCTGCATTACTTCATGCTCTTGGCCACCTGATATCTCATTTCCCACCGATTCATAAAGGCTACCACGCTTAACACTCCACGGTCTTATACCACACCAGCAATTAACCTGACATCGTTTACACTAAAATAACCAATCCATTCCATACTATGCAAATCTAGTAAGGGTAAGATTTTCTGTACACAATCATTATTATGACCTAATAATTCTGTAAGGCGATAACTATTTAAATGTTCTTTCAGCATATAATCATGTTTATCACTATATAGCAATTTTAAGGCAGTTTCTCTCGTATTATAAGCAAAGAAAATAATCAGTACATGTATATGGAACAACGTATTATTCAAAGCTATTTTCAATGTATTTTAAACAACCTTTTCATTATCATATAATTTTTCGTTATCATTTCAGCGTTTTTGTGTTGAGAATTAAACATCGTGCTAACATCTATGATTATCATGTTTGTTTTGATAGAATATAACGCCGTAACGTGTTACGACATGATGAGGAATGAAAATCAGACCCTCGTATTGCCTCTTGTAGTTATCAACAGCGACACTTGCTTTCACTGGTGAAGGCCTTGGAGATCAAGCGTATTGTGTTATTATAAATATAAGGCACTCTTTTATTTTGAGCGCATCACCCCATAGCCGGAACGGGTGAAGAAACCCCGCCGACGTGTCAGGCAGTGCTGTGGGCAACATCAGTGAGTTTACACCTCGAACGCGGATGATATTAATACAGCCGGAGGATTTTTGGCGGCCAACAATAAATCATCTTTGAAGAGGGCCTCACGAAATTGCAATAAAGTCCTTTGAAAATTGGACAGATTCTCCTTCAAAGATGCAATATATTGACGTTCAAATCTGTAATAATATTGCCGACTTTGGACAGATATCGATTTTTACAAACAGCTCTTGATAGTGAGCGTTTTCTTTTGATGCGAGTGCTTGTTTCATTTGGTTTTGTTTCTGCCCTTTTAGGGGTTGTGAAGTAATAAAACGTTGAAACGTGAAGCAATCCATAGCCCACGAAATCTACTTGGGTAAACACGTCATGAATATGGGATGGCCCGAACATTAACTGATGTGCATCACGTGTTATGAAAAATGATATCATGCGCACGCAGGAAACTCGATACGATTTATATCATTGAAAATGTGCCGCGGTGTGCCAACGAACATAAGTCGGCAACTTCCTGTGTATGAAACAAACTATTTTGTAGCCAAAATCAGAGTGAAATTTGATCTGATACTCTCGTTTTCATTCAACTCATGACAATTCAGATACATCGTGAGCAAACAGCGCGCCATGCAGCATTTCATTTCTCGTGCAAGAACTGTCAAGAAACTGTATATACATTAAGACATGAACGCTTCTAAATACACCACATTTGAAGAAAGAGTCACATCCCCACACAATGTCAGCAGTCGTGTTTTATACATGAACACACAATACCATTCATACACACACACACACACACGCACACACACACATGCAAACACACAGTACCGAAGAAGGCGATTTATATTATCATGCTATGAGTTATTTTTACTTTACTAAATACATTATGGTACTTTGTCTGAGTATTCATCTTTCTTTCCTTTTTTTTTTTCAGCAAGGGTATATATCAGCTGAAAACTATATCAGCCCTGATTGGTATATGCTGGTGAATGTGTGCACAACGTGTCTTCAGTATATTCAGTTTAATGTACCAGCATAATTGCCAACGGACTGAATTTTCAACAATATAATTAAACATTTTTCTATGACCTGTATGAGTCATGAAAACTTATAATCATTTCTGGTATTTATCACATAGCTCACAAATTTCCAGCATCATCTCGCTATCGAATTTTCAGTGCTCGCTGCACACTTCGTGTTTGATCGCAAGGAAAAACTCTGAAGAAACAAATAAAGGATGTGGTGCAAAGTATCAATTTATTTTGATCACGTGACAAGCCAGCCACCCATCCCTCCCCCCCCCCAAAAAAAATGAAAATATGGACACATGCACGCTTTACACAATGGAAGAAATGTAACATGAGTGTTGCTCCCTTCAAGTATTGATTGTTCAAACACACACACACACACAGTTTTTTTCTTTTTTTTCATATCAAAGCATTTTCAAAGTCCAAATGCAGCAAAAATGGCATTTTGATTGATGAGAGGAACCAATGAGATTTTATAAATAGGCCGGTTTACTATCGTATTCACAGCTATGGATATTTCTCTCTCTATAGGAACTATGAGCTCTTTAATCCACTTGTATTATGTTCAGTTCATGCTAATACTTGGTGTCCATGCATATGGTGTATGCATATTACGTTGTTACGTCAGGACTCCCTCCGGAATGCTTTCTGGTTCCTAATCCTTGAATTCATGGTAAATCAATGTATTTTTTTTTCATAATTTGGTCGAAAAACGATTTTCCTTATAACCCATAAAGAGATTCTTTTGTTTTGCAATTCATGCACATAACGTGAACTATGTAATCGCGCTTAGCTTGTAATAACATGGCTGGCTGTTCACAGTAAGTACTCTCTAGGCCTACTGGTTATTTATTCATTGCATGACGATCAAGTCCCCCATCCTTCATGTCCTTATAAAGACCCCAAACGAGCTGATACTAATCTGGTCAACTGTATGTTCTGAGGAAGTCATGGATGGATACCTTGCATTCGAATTCCAGAAGCGTATCACCATAATAGCCAAACAACACGTAAACATAAAATATGTTTTGGTCATTCGTTGTGTGTGTTGGAGTATACTTTGGCTCAACGTTATGTACATGACATTTATAGGCATTGGTCAAATGCGAGTAGGCGATTGGATGGTGATCTCGTGATAGTGGACAATGTGTATGTTTTCCCGTGAGGCAGAACGGTCTCGGATGTTCTCCCCTGGGAGGACATTTTCGTGTTAACAAAGGAAAAAAATCATATCAAAATGATGGAACGATAATGACGACAATAATGCATGGGTTTTCTTCATCCAGGACAGCCTCTTCACTGTTGCCACTGTTCTTCCAGAGGGTCCCGCCATTATTATTACCCTAGCGTCGGCAGGTCCCCAGTTATACACCTGGCGAGAGAGGGACATAGTGGGCATAAACACCTTGTCCAAGGACGTAGGCACTTAACTATGTCACAGTACCTTCACATATCATTGGTATAGTCAATCGTATAATTTCTTATAATCGACACGCTATCAAAATCTGAGCGACAGCCAGTTTGCGCCGCCTAGCTGTCTCGCGCACGTGCATTTTTTTTTTTGCCTTATAGCGTCGTCTTAGCTTTCGCGTCGCAGATTTAAAGCTCGTTATATTGTGAGAAGCGCGTAATAAAGTTTCGTGCACACTGAGCGAATGAGGCACAAAATCAGTGCTGCGTGTGGACCTGACAGTTACAATGCTCCCGCCAACAGATATCACGGAGATTGAACATTAACAGTTAATGAGATTTCTTTACGGGAATAAGTGCACATAGACTTTTAACGTCATGATTTCAAATGTTATTTTGAAAAGGTAGTCATCAAACCCTACGGATGTAACATTTCGTGTGCTCCTTACCCACCCCCTTCCATTTCATATAGACCTACAAGATTATGATATAATTTCTTTCTAGCCCACCGTATGATATTTTGCTCAGTGGGCCTTCCGGAGGGTGTCGAGTAGAAAGTGCGCGGCCGTCACTAAAAGCCCCCGGATGTTATTTGATTGTATGCATATCGCATTCGGCGCACGAGAGAGTACCCCGAAACGACTGATGCCTGTTTAGCCCCAGGTCTCCGCATAATATTCAGACCGGTCAACCTCCATGGATTGGCGCAGTGAAAGTATACAGACATGGGAGAAGATGAATAATGGATATATTGTGGACACCTCTGGTGAAAAAGACTTGGACAATCACCAGATCAATGATTTCATAGCCTTGTGGACTTTAGCTCACCCCCTTCTCTGTCTCAATACGCATAACGCATGCACACATAATTATGATAAACAACACACTGTTTCATAACTCTCACTGCTACGATGATCGTTAACTTACTAGTACATGAACCATGTATTGGGTGACTTGACCGTACGATAGTTATCAACTGTATCACAAAATACACAAGGTTGAAAATTGAATGAAGCAATGAGGCACTGTGAGCTCCTTCTCTGTGGTCTATTGAATAAACGTTTTACGTTTCCTTTGTGTCAAGATTTCTAAATTCGGCACATCAAGTCAGGGAGGTGGAAGAGGATATCTCTTCCACCTCCCTGATCAAACTATCTATCCCTTGAATCCGTGGTCTTTTCACTCTGAAAATGGCATGCTTGTGAAGGCTCTGTAATTGAGTACTCTACACTGGTACGACGTAATGGGAGATAGAGCGTGTTTTTTAACGTGTACAGCTGAAAGGCCAGTAGTGGTGAAATACTGGTTTGCACAAACTTTGCAAAGAGATAGATGGAAGTTTGGAATTTGGCAATATACACTGAAATCGAACACATTTTCGTAATTTTTTATTCTTTATTCAAATTTCGTTCAGTGCCACAAAATTCCCATTCACAAAAACAAACAAAACATTGCACAAAGATAAGCAACAATGTACACAAATATTGTACAGAGATATCTCAATCTTATCATTATGACATTATGATAATACTCGTTCTGATGGACACACACCCACACACACACACACACACACACACACACACTCACTCACTCACACATTATTCTAGACATATGGGCACTTCTGCAATTCCTATAATTATGTCCTTTTATAATGTCTATCTGCGTCTGTGTTTGTGATGCCACCGCGAAATCTAATGAATTATTTTCTTTGTGTTGTTTGAAGGTTTGCATGGTGAAGTAAATGAGGGAGAAAGGTTTGCGGTGACACCATGTGTATGTAGTCCTTAACCGGATCGTTTGCTTGGCAGGAGGAGCCTAGAAACAGGAGAAATGAAGAGGGAAGCGACATGTGGTGGTTGTAAGGAGGGCAAAAAGTGAAGAGTGGGAGACAGTATAATGGACATCTTACTTGATTCTCACACTATTTCTCCTTACCACTTTCTCTGTTCCTTTCTCTACCGTCTCAACTAGTGCAACTTCAACTTCTAGCCCATTACTGTCCTCCACTCTTCACTTTTTGCCCTCCTTACAACCCCCATATGTCGCTTCCCTCTTCATTTCTCCTCTTTCTAGGCTCTTCTGCCAAACAACGATCCGGTAAGGACTACAATGGTGTCACCGCAAATCTTTCTCCCTTATTTTCTTTGTATTCTAAATTTATTTCTGACATAATCATACAGCGTGCCATGAATATCCCCAATTCAGTGTGTATGTTCAAACATCCATTCAACTTATTTACATGTTTGAATCGATACCTAAAGAAAGCCAAGTTCAAACAAGTTTGATGTATTATGGTTCATAATTGTTTGGAAAGGCTATTCAAAGCGTAATCAGTGAATAGCCATGAAAATCCGTCACTACCGCTGTGAAGACGTTGTGTCAAAAGTTTTGAATAAAATACATGGTAATAATCGGATAATTGTGTTTTCATATCTATATTCGTCAACAGGATCGTCGAAATGACGTCGTTATCAGTCAATCCACAAAGTCCTGTAATCTTATCGTTAATTCACCGTATCGACTTCTTTTATGACTTGGTAGCAATAGCACTACACTCGAGGGATGCTGCATCTCGTTATTACAGTCTAATAAGCCATTACCATGAGAGGATATCGAAAATTTCAGAACCAACATGGTTTCATATTTCAGAAGCTCAGGCAGTATTGCTTAATTTCTTCGTCAGATTTGGCCTTGCCTAATTCTTCAGTTTTGTTGTTATAGTTTTAATGCTCAGACTTGGTCCTTTTTGTAGGCCAATGTACCAAGCGTCACAAGGCTAGACGTAATATAGATATAGGGAAACGCCTGTTCTGTTCTTGTCGTGGCGCCTTTTTACGCTAGAACGGACCTGATGGCTCCATCGGTTGTGAAAGAAGCGAAGCGCCCCTGTCTGCTGGGCCATCATCACGAGAATACCAAGCTCGATTTCAAAATTTCTTTGAGGTCGATTGCGATAAATGACATTGACCCGCGAGATCAAAGGGAGATGCACTGGACAGGAAATATCGTGGAATGACCACGGTCAATTATTCAAGAACCGTCACTCGCTCCAGCCATGCATCACAGGTCCAATGTGACACACGGTGGATTTCATACACGCACATGGTGATCTCCAGTCGGTAACGACGCAGATATTTGGACTGATATGAATAGACACATTGTCCATCTTGCGTGGTCGAGCTTTCGGCTCTTCATTAGCGCGCACCACGCGTAGATAATTTTGAGGCTCCATCGGTTATTACGCATGGTTTTGGAAAATGAACTTCTAAGTGATGCACCAGATGCCGAGGTTTTCGCCCGAATTCGGAATGTCACTACCAATGATTTTAAAATGATCTATGAGGCCATGGACTGAAAACTACATCATCATCTCGTCAAATAAGAAGAGCTGGGTCTCCTAATGTGGTGATTCGCCTGTCCATCGATCATTTCATCTATGAAGTTCCCCTTTATATGCTCTGTTTAGTTTTTATGAAACCTTCGATGCTTCAACTGAATGTTATCAGCTAGAATGTCGTGGTCTGGATTATGTTCCGAAAAGCTTCGCCTTTAAACGTTTATGCGGAAAAAGACAATATCTGCTCATTCCATCAAAGGAGAGAATTAGGATATTGCAGGAAGAACTCCAAATCACTCTGTAAAATCATTTTGCCTCTATAAATACCTATGTCTTAAATGAAGAGAGTCCGTATAAACCTGGGCCCGTTTTATCAAAAGATATAATCGATTTTAAATTTCCTTAACACACGGGCTGCCATAGACTTATGATTGAAATCAACTATATTATCAATATTATAACTCTTCATAAAACAGGGCCTTGGATTGACTTTGTTTTAACAACTTTGTGTATGGGACTTGAGTGTGTGTGCTCGCGTATGTTATGTGTGTGTGTGCGTGTGTGTTTGTTTGTTTGTTTGTGTGTATGTGTGTGTAAATTCTAGCTTTCATGGGTGTTAGCGACTCTTGTATGTTCCTGCAGGAAACGAAAGATGCATTCTGTCTTCTGTCTTGAAGGACCAAAACGACACCATTCCCATGATCCTCCTCTATCAAGATAGTTCTCATTCAGCTTTAATACTCCTCTCATTTCACCCTTTCCGTCTGTCTCTCTTCTTAAAGTGACTTTGATGCAATATTGGAGTTTTGCCTGAGCAACCGCAGACAAGGATAGTCAGTGTAATATGTGTGAATGCTTGTTGCAATATGCAGTCCCCTCCCCTCCCCCAGCACACGCGCACAAAAAACAAAAACAACAAATACCATGCACACACTACGAACAAACACAAATAAAAGGACAGAAAGGTCTCGTCACCCCTTTACGTTTCTCTACGTCACAATCATCACTGGACCGATGCATAAGTTTCGCTGTGACGTAATCGTCTCGAGTCGTAGAACGTCACATTGTTGCACCGTTACAGATAATCGAGTACATACAATGTAATTAGTGTGAAAGCAATCGCAATTAGGCAATGTAATACTGTAATGAACGAGTTTTGCCACTATCAAAGGTGACTCAACATAAACATTCAAGATAGCGATTTTGCAGTCACCAACGAAAGGATGTACGCTGCTGCGCAAAATGTTTCACAAAATAAAATGCACACAAATTTGTGATCTCTTGAGCTGTTCGCGTGATTGTATTCGCTGGAGGTTGCATAAACGAGACGACAATGACCACTAAGTGTAGTTTATAACTTGCGCATTGACTTAAGTGGTATCAGCTACCCAGACAAACGCCTGTCCCATATCTGCAGTCTGGACGTGCCAGGTAATGTGTCAACTGTGTGAGCTTGATTTAAACAGGGAGGTGGAAGAGAGACCACCTCCCTGATTTGAAGTCGGTCGGGATGACAGCGGTGAGGAGTAAACCTGCCAGGGTTACCACCGTCTGTCTCCTCAGATATGGCGCCATCGGCTGAGGCTCGACCTTGAACCAAAACCACTTTACCTGACCCCTTGCGGCCCCTCTCCCGAATCCTATAACCAGATATCTTTATTCGTCTCAAAGCAGCCATGAATATTCCGCGCTATTCATGGGTGGAAAATCAAATCCTTTTAGAGGGCCCTTTACCTGCGTCACAATTCAGTTTGACAAGGTTGGCAGGGAACTACCGAGTAAGACAAAAAGAATTGATGGCCTGCACTGCCAAGATCTGCAAAATGTATGAGGAGCTGCGTTGAGAGCTGGTACATAATTCGCCATCTCCACACCTTGGGCTAAGTAATACTATGACAAGAGTCATATCTTCATATTCATAAATAAATGAAATGAAAAAGAGATGAAATACCTTCCGAAAGGCTGAAATGACTTGCCAAAGATGGCTGACGTTAACAAATTGGAGATCGAACTTTTCGCTACCTTTGACAAACTAGCTACAGTCAGCAAACGGAGCTCTTTTGTCTGTGTAAGAAGCAAGCATAATTTAATGACTGTTATTCTGCTTCTACCACTCCTGCTGCTGCCGTTCATTTACTTGTGTTTCGCTGCTCTTATTTTTACTAAGACAAAGATCACCGCAATCTCTGTCGCTATCGCTCATCGTTTGCTTCAACAAGTGTTGAAATGCCGTCACACCAACTCTTCCAACAGCCCACTTAATTTACTTCATCTCCTTCTTCATCACACGTGATTACGTGTTTCCAGCCATGGCAACACTTTTGGCTACTTTCTCAACAAGGTCTATCATTATCCCATCCTATTTTTGTTATTATCAAGATGTTCCATTTGTTATTCTATCGTTTCTCTTCTTAAAAAAAAAAAAAATCTGACGATTTTCTGGTATCATAGTTAGAATTAAAGTAAGGAATTGAGGAAAGTGCGTTCGCACTTGCGCGTGCCTATCCTTGGACACCGTAGACCCAGCGTCATAGGACAGCCAAGTCAAGGCATCAGCATTCTTTCCACACTATGCTTATTATTCGGAACTATCAGTCTTCAATATTACGAACGACAGCCGACTTCCCTTTCGCGCCATTTCCACGCATAATCTCGCCCAAGGCATCGCGAAACGTGTTGGAAACTAGAATACAAATTATGAGTCGGTGACGGAGAGAAAAGAAAGGCAAGAGTCCGCTACGCTGACTAACATGGAGCTTTAATGGAATCGCTGTCAACAGTGATGTCGTCTTGAAAATTCATTTATTAGAGAGCTCAATGACAAAACGGGGCCACTATTTCCAAAGCGCGTGTTTACAGTACATTGCTACTGCTGGTGGCCTCAGCAAATTCATGATAACTGGACTATTACCAGCTTCCACTTAGCCCCTCTCTCGGTTAAATCAGAGTAGTGATTGTCGAGAAGGGTTAGCGTCATTTATGCGCCACGTCAGCATCAGGCGTAGATAGCAAAGGTCCCCTCCTAATGTTCTTTTTCCGCACGATGTTACGTAATGCAGTGATCTCTCATTCATCCCTACAGAGATCAGAAAAATTGGTAGGTGTGAAAACGAGAAGACATAGCGACTGCCGAGGTTGACGCTTTAATATCTTTATCAGCATTTTCCTTGTATCTACATATTCATCTATCTATCTATCTATCTCTTCCCATAATATATGATATCCACATAATATAAGCATGAAAAGATTATATATATATATATATATATATATATATATATATATATATATATATATATATATATTTGTTTGTATGTGTGTGTGTGTGTGTGTGTGTGTGTACAGAGATAAATATAGCCTAGCACAGAAAAGAGACAACAGTTTTTGGAGTTTTATTTCAATTCGTTTGGATAACCTTGTGGAATCACTTCATATTTGGTTATCATTACCTTGGGTCACAGCAGCTGAATGCTTTTCATCCCTCAATAATCGGATTTCGCTCTCCAATAATCCAATTCGAATTCACGTCTTTCTCGCGCGGAGTGAATATCCCACTGGCCTGCGCCTGACAAGCTGCGAGGAAGCATTCCTAGGGGCTAATTGAACACTCTAATCCGCCGGCATGGTGCCCTTTTGCTGACTGTGCTCTTGTCAGAGAATTGTGTCTCGTGACAAAAACAAAAAACTCGACTGGGGGAGGGGTGGGGGGGGGGGGGGGAAGGGGAGGGATGACCAAATATAATACTATTGGGTACCACAGATGAATATAGAGAGAAGATTAAAAGATATTGATTTCCAGAAGAGATACACTGCCAGACAGAAGACAAAACGGGGGAGGAAATGACGTAAATGTTGAAAAGGTTACTTTCTAGGCCCCGAACAAAATGAGAGGGCGGAGAAACTGGTGAGGTGAGAGAATTGTAAGCTAGAGAGTGTGAGAAGGCAATGATTAACGAAGGATAAATTGATAAGCCATCGCCACAAGGAGGAGGGAATCGAGTCAACGAATTTGAGGCAAGAAAACTTAATTCTGCCATTGCTACAATTAATTCCCACTCACATGGAGGTAAAATAAACACAGACACAGACACACGAATATATATATATATATATATATATATATATATATATATATATATATATATATATATATATATATACATATATATATATATATATACATATACACATATATACATATATTGAAGAGTTTGTTCGCAAAAACCGATAAGTCCATTTTTGAAGATTTTGAAGTACGGTCTCTGTCATAAAGTACAAAATGATGCCTTTTAAATGATATATTGGTCACTACATATAAAGGTACATTTTTAAAGTTATAGTCAAAAGAAGCAAAAATTTTCTTATTATTCTCTTTGTTTTTCTTGACCTTTAATCGCAAATATCTCCATTTGGCAAATATGGACTTATCGGTTTTTGCAAACAAACTCTCTCTCTCTATATATATATATGTATATATATATATATACATATACATGTGTGTGTGTGTGTGTTTGTCCATAGGTTTATGTGTTTATGTGAGTGAGATATCAATCACATGAAATCTTTTTTATTTCTTTCATACAAATCTTCAATATATTTTCCGTGGTAAAATCATGGTGGAAGCATTAACGGAGGGATATAAAAGAGAGAAAAAAATTATTGCTTAAAAAAGGTGAAAAGCAAACAACTGATGGATAACTATGTTTGTACAGACACTCCATGTTGTCGCCGAAGTTTGAAATGAAAAACTAACACAACCTTAAAATGCAGACTTCGACCCCCAAGTCTTGTAGAGAATCTCAAAGAGCTGCTGCCCGAAGTCTGGCGACAGGCCGAAACGAGGCGTGTGTGTCGACAAACGATAGCACTATTTACCGGAGTGTCAGGACAATAAGCACAGTGATGTATCTCTTGAATAATACGGAAGTCAAACGCGATGAAACAACGTCGAATGTGCTAAACTAACCCACCACCTGTGTATTTCAAAGGGTAATCCTATGTAAAGAAGATCGGGTGAAGGGTATGTAGAAAGTAATGTGAGCGTAGGGACACACGTTGCTGAGCAGACGAGACTATAAAAAAAGGGATGTCCACCTATTTTGTGGTGGATATTGGATGGTCGCAGATCACAAACGAGCAGAGCCTTCTGAGCGTAAGGGGTTGTGACATTAAACCAGGTAGTGTGCGTGTTAGTGGTTGAGCATTTATATTTGGGTGTGTGTATGCGTGTGTATGCATGCAGGGCTCGACATGATTTATATCGGGCCACCAAATTTCCAAAAAGATTATCTTCTGACGGCCTGATGGGTCAGTAAAGGTTCATTCAAAATGGTTTGTCATGTTTCATCTCATTTCGGACCATTACACTTCTTTTTCGGGCCACCGTAAAATTTCATATTTAGAGATTTAAGTGGCCCGTATCTAGAGATTTTAGTGGTCCGAACGGGCCACGGGACAAAAATACTAGTATCGAGCCTGGATATAATGTGTGTGTTTTGGGTTGTATGAATTTATGTTTGTGCTGGACAGAGAGGGAGAGAGTCCTTTTGCGAAAATACATGTAGATTGAAAACTATCAATTTTACATGTCTAAAACATATCAGCACTATACTGAACCTATATTATGTAAACGTAGTGGTCTTTTATGTCGAGAATGTCTATTTTACCTTTCAGAAACGAGAGAGCCAAATTTATGATTGGAACATTGGAAAATGACGATTGTCAACTGTGAGTTCTTTCCTTACATTGCATTCATTATTACTATTACTTATTTCTATAGTTTTCTCATGGAAAAAAAAATGTATTGTACAACACGTGTCTCAAAGTCTGAACATAATGTTGAGAGAGAGAGAGAGAGAGAGAGAGAGAGAGAGAGAGAGAGAGAGAGGATATTCAGGGATGCAAGGTCAAATTGGTGTGTAATCTGCAGTGAACTTCAAAAAGCTGGTAAACTTTGGACAAGTACATTGTGATAACAATACGCGCATCCTAGCGTGTGGGACCATTCAAGGTTTGACAATGGTGGAATTTTGCGTTTGTAATATAACTGTTTCTTGGGCGTGGGTCTGGAATTCCATTTGCTCACGCACTGCTTACATTGGTATTCATTGCATAAAGCATATCCCTTTTATACAATCACTCTGTATCCGCTCGCTTTATTTACTCAACATTCCGCACTCTATTTTCTCGAAGCCGCACCCCTTGCGTGACGGTGTGCCGGTTTGACATGACGTGTAAGCCTCGTGTGCAGGTTGACTAAATTGTACTGCACTGCCGCCAGCTCCTATCAAATGCTCATGACGGTACTTGTTTGATTTCCAACACAGGTGAATTGTCACTTACCTTGATTACTCTCAGATTATTTTGGAGAGAACCTCGTGGCTAGCTAGTGCTGCAACTACCCTTTGCATCATGTTATCGTTAGTGTGTTATCAAGGACAATTCTTTAAGCGCATAAAGCGTCTGCAACGTGATTCAGTATAATGTGTCTTATTCTATACCTCCGTGCGGACCGTGTCTTAACACGGGGGATCACAAACCAGTGCAATTTCTTATAGCGTGGGTTATAATCTGCTGACGACGGATGACTTTATATTTTGTAGGGTTAGGTAGTATCTATTGCCCAATTTTTCAGAGGAATATTGTGCAGAAGCTGGAGTACAACAGCGACAATGATTTGCATGCCATTTTGTTCCTTGGCTCCATCCTACTTTTATGACTCATTGAGATTGTACTCTCTAATGGAGAGTGCACAATGCAGACAACTATGTGCACGAGTGGGCAATGCATTTACTCAGAGGCAACTTTACGGCAAAATGCATAAATCCGTAGTCAGACATAAAAAAAAACACGGTGCTCTTATAAAAATTCAATCACAGTAGTTGATAGCGCTCACATAAAGCCATACGTCCTATCTCATATTCAAGTGGGTATGCATAGCTTTATTTGAGTTAAGTTGATGATTATAGAGTGGTTGGTTGTGAAGGGTATATTAAGTTTTTAATAACTATGCAAGGGACATGCTGAAGAGATCTCGCGTCGTCATGTTTATTTTAACTTGTCATACATGGCTTGTCATATACGTGATACGCAAGACATAAACTTTGCTGATACAATATTCCTGATTACGTCCATGCGCTCTATGGATTTAGATAAAGCTCATGTAATCTGCCACAAAATGTGTATAAAAATGAATAATGTAATTCTAAACCCGTTGACAACATCGCCCGCAATGCACAAAATCCTCTATGATTAACCATAATCTGGCCACTAAAGCTGCCTGCAAATGTGTTAAGTGCACGCGAAGTGCAGTGTGATAACACTTTCAACAGAACGATTACTTGTGTATATAATTTCAAAGAGAAACGATAAATAGAACAAACCGCAAGATGGCGCTTTTGAAAAATGGATAGAGAGGTGCATTGATGAGAGTTCTCGAGTGTCTACTGACATGAACACAAAATATGGACTATTACTTAGGAAAGGGTTTTAGTAGGAGCGTATTTGTGTTCGTGCTAATCTACTGTTACTATACGTGTTGCAATGTACATGACTTTGTGAATGAAAACAAACAGCAAAATTACGGACATGTATATACCTCTGTAAAGACCATTTTTTTATAGTAACACACAAATTCACACATTTGCACACATACACACAAAAGGAACACCATAGAAAGCATAAAAAGTAAGAGTATTATTCATACAAATTTATTTAGGGGTACATTCTATATAATATTTCCATGAAAATAGATAACACTAGGATCTGGTATTGACTTATACACTTCAAGAAAGTGACCACCATTATTGAAGCACGGTTTTTGCGCCATCATCTTTCCACGAGTAAATTATCTTTTGTCTCAATTTTAATGACCCGTCCAACGTCCTGATGCAAGTCGACTTGAATCGTTACGTGCGTCAGGACCTCTGACCACGAGACCTACCGAATCCCTTCCCGCCTGCAACCAAGATTTCTCACTCGAAACACGGATTCTTACGGTAGAGGAATCGGCAGGTCAGTTTCCCATTACAGAGGTGGTCAGAGCACTCCTCTCTGAAAGAAAGCTAGCCTTAATTTTGAAGGAATCTCTGAACCATTCAATTATTTCCTCGCCAACTCCATCAGTAAACGAATAGAGCCATTAAAGTATTTACATGGAACAGTTTCGTATTCCAGAAGTGGTACATGTAAAATACAGTGAATACTTTGTGTCACTGCATTGCCGCAAAATCACGACATCATGAGTAAAATGCAAAAAAAAAAAAAAAAAAAAGTACACTCGGCTGGGCCCTTGTCTGCCGACATTATTTCTTTGGAAGACATTTTTCTCTGTATCTTTTTAAATAATCTTGCGTTCTTGTCGTGAGCAGAAGTCACGCTTCAATGCTCACAGTCAGAACCTCTGACCACGTGACCCCAACTCCCTTCCCGCTTGGATTTTTTTTTCTTTTTCAATGTGAATTTTAAGAAGTTCGCAATTTTGGATGCCTGACTCTGTTCTTTTTTTTTTCCATTTAAAGATTCAAAATTATGGAAACAAAATCTGCAAGATAACCTAATGTAAGAAAACATTGACATGCTTTGGCGTGTCACAATTTTTGATCGAGTGACTTACACGTTTCCTTGCTCTTTGAAGTCTTGCATTATGTGAATTTAACTAATTTTCTCATAGAAAGAACCTCGGAAATCATTGACACGGATTATACTAGTCTTGTTCTCTTAGAATTAGACTTGAGTGCGAATTTTTTGTTTCGCCTTTTTTATGGCCTTGTCGATCTGCTTCAATGAGGGTCGGAGATATGGCTTTGATGACGTCATTTCCGCTGCCAGATCCAGCAGAACTTTGTTGCGGACAACACCAGCGATCTGACCCAGTAGCTTGCCGAGGGAGAAGATGTCAGCAAGGATAGTGGTGGGCTCCAAGTCCAAAATGTGCTCCGGTGCCAGATGCTGATAGACGGCGCCCTTCCTGTAAGCCTCCTGCTCTTCTTTGGGCAAGCTGCGGTGTCTGAGCGGCAGAATGGTGGTGGAGACTCGGCCCAAGTCGATGATGACTCCCCGCCAGCGAGCCTCGTCTTGGTCCCACTGCAGGAGAATGTTATTGGATTTCAGGTCATTGTGAAGCAGTCCCTTCTCATGCAGGGCTTTAACCCCATTGGTGATGTCTGAGACGATGTCAAACCAAGCATCAGGTGAGAGCGAAGGCGTTTTAAGTCTGACGGCATGACTGAGGGAATGAACCTCTGCAGTGGACTTATCGCCCAGGAACTCGATGACGAGTGACGGAGAGCCGCAGACATCAACGATGCCGTGTAGCTTTGGGAAGGAGGGATGACCATCGAAGAAAAGATGAACTCGAGCCTCCATGATTGTGCGGGCGTGGTTCATCTTTCTCCGCGCTTGTATTTTCTCGTCATCCTCGTCATCGTCCTTCCTGTCGACAGGTTTGCAGTGCGGTACCTTGACCGCCACTGCAGCTCCTCGATAGCGCTTGAGGAAGACCTTCCCAAACGAGCCCTGTCCAAGGAGAAGCCCGCCCTCATTGTTGGCTGGCTTTCCAATCCAGGGTGAGAGTTCATCAGAGTGGATGGTAGTGATGTCTTCAAGAGAGCTAAGTTTTTCCACCACAGCCCTGTCGACGTAACTCATGTCAGTGTAGAGGGAACCTCGCTGTGCCAGGATGTTCTTGTGGAAACTGCAGGAACAGAAACAGAATTGATGTCTTCATAAGATGACGACATCCTTCTCTACAATTCAAAATATCAGCAAGGATAGTATAAAAGACAACTAAACAAAGACACTTGCTAATCAGTTAGTGAATAGCTAATTTCTTATTCAAAACTAGTTGTTCGTTGCTCTCCATGGTTGAAGTTTTACAGTCGTCATATCTTCATAATGCTGACATTGCCTGGAATCTCTTCATGCTTTCTATCTGCAATGAGCATTCGACCGCCCTACCGGTCAATACAGGGATACTGGTAGTGAAGTCGTCTCCGTGAAATCAAGACTCGTTTGATTAGTTCTGTCTTCAATTTCGTAAAACAGAAGATCGCAAAGCGATGCACAGTGTGACGAGAAATGACAGGGGTCACAGGTTATGGGATGAAGCAACTGGAGTCTACTCACACAGTCAGGTGGTAGCGCAGTGTTTTTATCATCACTTCCTGTCGATAGTTTATGAACCTCAGAGAGCTGATCAGGTCCTTCACAAAGTTCGTCCCCAGCTCTTCATAGTCTCTGCAGGGATAGATGACAAAAAGATCAAATACCCTGATTTCTCTACTTTAAACATTTTTCCAAGTTGAAGAAATAATGCTCTTCCACGGATCATAATTATGATCAGATATTCTAAATAACATTACTCATTGTGTAAACATGATACTCTCCTTGTATTATATCAGAACTAAAATGGCACCGTCACTTTACTAAAATTTAGTACATAAATACACATACAAAATAAATTCAACTATTTACTCGTATATCTTAATCGCCAGTGACTCTCGAACCAAACCACACCAATAAGAATTCGGTGACATCGAATCAAATCGGAACATTTTTTTTTCATCATCAGCAGTAATCAGTCAAAGAGTGATCCTCTTCCTTACCCGTCGTAGCTTTTGATATAATCTGACCCGTCGATGCCAGGAGCACAAATCTTCATCTTGATATAAAGAGAAAGTGAAGAAAGAGAGGATAGTAGGTTTGAATTTTGTCAGATAACATCGACTGCAGCCAAACACAGCATGCTAAGCTTATTATGACAATGATGTAAATAGATGCAGTGATCATGTGATGTAGTGGTCTCATTAGAAGTGAGGCGATGATTGACATATTTCATCAGTAATGACGTCTTTCCATGCTCCACGTGTTTAAGGTTCAAGTGTTCATTCACTCAGGAGTCATGGTCATTCACAATGACCCAATCTATAGCAGAAGGAACATCATTGTCGATTTCACAGATATAGAGGGCTCTAATAATCAACACCTTCTTTTGAGTAGGCTACTGCGTCTCTTCAAACCAATGGCTATCTTTAATTTGATGCCAGTGAATAAACGAGCATACATTACAAAGTGCAGATTGACTACAGTACAGGAGGGAAAGTGTGTTATTTCGTGCGGAAAGGTACGCTATTACCATTACTGTATTATCATTAGGTATATACCCCAGGGAATATGACTCGGTTATAACATTGAAACGGACTGTCACTTTGCAGTTGAACTTTACAGAACAAATTATATCATCAGTTGTTCTTGATACTCAACAAAGATTTCGCATGATGACAAAAGCATGGACATGATACGGACTAACGAATCAAAACATGAGGCAGGAAATTAAGGAAGGCTAACCATATCTGTCTCAGCCCTCTTTAAGTCGTCCATCTCACTCTGGAGTAGGGTGTGGCGCTGCTTCATTTCTCCAAACTCCCGCCACAAGCCTCCGGGGGTAACCTCCTCACCCTCTACCGACACCAGGCCGAACTGGACCGCGGCCTCCGTCATTGAGGCTTTCATGTGCTGCAACGGAAGACACGATCATGGTGTTTACGATACGGCAAGTTTCTCCGCTACCATTATAATGCCTTTTCATTATTTGTATGACTCTAATCGTGTACATGCAGGTGAGTACAAATTTTATTTGATTCTTATCTTTACCTCGGTAAGCATTATCAAGAACTTCAAAGTTAAACTCTACGTTAAGTCTAAACTTCAAGAAGAAGAAGAAGAAAACAAAAGATTGACTGCCATGATTTTATGTTATGGGACAATGTGGAAATTAATCATTTGCGTGTATCTCTCGTCGCTTTTGAATGACTTTGGCTACGTATAAGCGCACCTCACACTTGAGTTTATTATCACATGTCGGGTGGAGATTATCCAGAATTTCTTTTCAGAGTGTGTCATTGTAAAATGTAATTTTCGCAAAATGGCTCGCTGCTACTCAAGAACGAAGATGATAAAAGTCATGATAAAAACACATCCAGAAGATACTGCAGAATGCTAGACTTCATGACAAAACCTTGAAGAGAGACTTTATGAGACTATATGCATACCAACTGAAATAACATTTCATGAGGCTCTCCGCCTATAAACACAGACAACCTTGTGCCTATCAAGCAGCGCGCGTAAAATCAGCCAATTTGTTATGCCCTCTATCCACCGCTTTTACAACTTCGCAATCTTCGACCAACACGCGCGGACTACCAAAAAATTTGCGTTGAAATTGCCTTCAGGGACCGAATCAAACTGACTTTTGATGGTGTCATTCATTTGTTCATTTGCCTGTTTTGCGTGCGTGCAAGCTTCGTATGAGAGTTTTACTTCGTCATGCGTACCTCGAGTTCTTCCGCCACTTCCATCTCCCTTGTCTCGGCCTCTGCAGCCTGGGCCTCGAGACTAACGAGAGCATCAGTTAGCTCCTGGAACTTCTTCACGTTTTCTTCCATCACCTGGGATTGGAAGATAGAGTAGTGACTAGATGGGATTAATAGAGAGGTAGGGGAGAGATACGGAGCAGAAGAAGTAGAACAAGGGGGGGGGGTATTATGTTGTTGATTGAAGAAAAAAACTGCGAGGAGACAAAAGTTAACTAAAATGTGTCTTTCACTACGACCTCGTGTATAATCAACCAGAGAATTTTTATGCTAAATGCCTAGATTATGATGGCAGAGGAGAAAACATTAATGTGATGCTCTTAGTATGCTCCTATTGCCAGAATGTAACCATGGCGCTCAGCACCAAGACAACGGTGAAAGCAAAGGCAAACTATTCAGAAGATACCTCACCAAGAAACAGGAAGGTTGAAACAACGGATACGCAACGAACTTGCAAGAAAGTGATAAGTATCACAAGGCATGATATCACTTTGTGCGATGAAGAGAATAATTTCAGATCGGATTCTGTCACTCTTGACTTTAACATTCAAAGGAAATACGTCTTCTTTTGGGTCCATTTAAGAAATTGGCTTCTACAAGTACGATACAATATTCTGGTTTATGCAAAGAAACACGCTGTTGCCTTCTTTTAAGATAAGTATTTACCTCACAAGTTGTAATTCTACATTCGACTTCATTCTTCCACTCTTCGTTTTCCGCCTTCAGTTCTGCAAGTTTGGTTTTGTAGCTTTCGGCCTGCGCCATGGAACCAGCGAGCTTTTCTTGTAGAAGCTTTAATGAGAGTCAAAAGAAATCTCATTAAAAGCAACAAAAATCACCAAGCAGAGAGGTTCTGACTTCGAGAAATATTAAAGAATCAATTTACAGGGAGTTGTATCACTTCACAATGCCTGTGATTACAGTTCTATGTACGTGTATATGAATGAAATCATGTGGTACTCTACAGCGTTTATCATTTTGAGATATATTTTCAGCAGTTCAGGATCAAAGAGTAAAGCATTCAGGCAACATGCGTTCCTTGTTCTACGTTAATTTTTACATTTAGGTAGATAAGTACATAATCAATCCAGAGCAAAAATCTAAAATCAGCATCACGGTCACATGATAATTACAATATCGTATGAAGAACTGAAGTTGATTTCGGTCAGTATTTTTGGGAACTAGCATACCAGACGACCCCGCTTCTCGTCTGGGAGTTGCTTCTGGAGTCCCTCTCGCTCTATCTCCATTTCAGCAATTTGGGCCTTCAGCTTTCCGGAGAATTGCACGATGCCAAGCAATTTGGGACTACCGTCCTGTGAAGAAGGTAACGACGAAATCACGGCTTAGCCTTTACGAGAACCGTAGATATAAACGCTTTTGTTGTAACATTGCATGACAGAATCAATGTTCTAGGCGATGATATCACCCTCCTTGTAACTTCTGCATTTTCACACTGATTGATGGAGTTGAAACAACATGGCACCTGGCATAACCATGCTGCCAACAAGGGCAATATTCTTGCTCAGTTTCATCTTACATGACCGTTTCTGCAATCTCATCGTCATAAATAAAGGAAAAGGTGATATGTATGCACAGTGCACTCTTTATTACGCGTGAAAAAGGCAATGAATTGCTTGCTGAACCATTTCTTATTAATATCCAATTAAGATAAAGCTTGCACATTGATAATTTGTAGAATTTACAGAAGTGACATTTACAATGTGAAAAGGATAAAATACAGACTTACATGAACTTCTGCCTGACTGCTTTCGAGTTGCTTGGAGAGCAGCGCCCTCTCTCGAATAAAGTTGTCAATTGCGTTCTGCAGTTCCTCGTTTTCAAGAGCCCTCGATGCGGCCTTGTGTTCAAGCTCCTGTGGATTGAGGATGGATTACCAATCTTATTGTGATTTTTTTAGCTACACTTCGAGAAAGCGCATGGGTGTTTAAGTGTGTGTGTGTGTGTGTGTGTCAATATCATATATCATCAGATATTTAAAACTCCATTCAATGGTGTTAATATTCATGTATCTTTCTTCTAATTAATTTGTCTGTCTTTGATTGCCGCAGCCTGTCTAATCATATCTCGTTAACACGTTCTGTCATCCAGCATTCACAAACGAATGTTAAAAAGGTGTCCTTTTTAGATTACATCAGTCAGTACCTGCACTTCCTTACAGCTCATTTGATGTTGCTCGATGACGAAATCCCTATCTTTCTTCAAAGTAACAATGTCCATTTCAAGACTTTCAGTCTGACAGGTGGCAGCAGCCAACTTCGTTTCCATTTCCTTTGGTTGGAAAAAAGCCTGATTAGATGAAAATCAACAATTACAGAGCAAGTAAAGAGTTTCATACACATGCACACCTGAAATTGCGACTCAAGGCTCGCTTTCTGCTTCTGTAAATCGGAAACAACATCGTCCAGTTCCAGGATCCGCTGCTCTGCCATGATCTTATCTTGGCCCATCGTCTGTAAACACGCAAAATGAAGAAATGAAGAGTAAATGCAAACAAACAAAATCTTTTACGTCGCAAAAAAAAAAAAAAAGATAAACATCTGCGTTGGTTCTGCTAGATTGCCTACATAATTTATAAACATGAGTGTTGGTTCTATTAGATTACCGTTCAAAAAATTCTTCATTTTAATGATTTTGCGTCCAAGGAATGAAGGAATACATTCTTGTCTCTCCCAATGTGTGATATAAAGACACGTTAATGACGAATGGGTTTTTACTCCAAAGTGTGAAAAGTCTAACCTTTAGTTGGGACTCGCTGTTTGAGTTGGCTTGCTGGAGGTCTGTCAACTTTTTCTCCAAGTTCGACACCTGTTCTGCAGTCTTTGGATTTGTCTCTTTGAGGATCTGGGCAAGACAAAAAGGAAATCGAAATCAGGTCAGAAATGTTTCCAGTATTGTGGCTCTTAAGTTCATGACGGTCTTGAGGAATGTTTTTTTATCATAATTCTTATCCATGGGTATTACTTATTAGTAAATTACCAGTGAGGCCTCAGAATTTGATATAAGAAGACATAATATGGAGAAGCGCAGAGTTTGCAGTTCATTATGATTATATTGCTGGCTTCCTACAATTTCATGTAAAAGCGGGTCTAATCGAAGTGGCCAACAAGACACTATCCAAGGAGCTGGCTTCTACACTCTAATAGACGGATAAT
The DNA here is from genome assembly GCF_964275005.1 of Diadema setosum. Classification (NCBI taxonomy): domain Eukaryota; kingdom Metazoa; phylum Echinodermata; class Echinoidea; order Diadematoida; family Diadematidae; genus Diadema; species Diadema setosum. Next base: position 35,335,579 of record NC_092698.1, read on the forward strand.
TTGAGTAGGAGTATTGTAAGTTCATTGAACTTATGATTTGGACAAACACATTTATAAGTTTATATTTGGTCGATTGAATGAGAACTGTGACTACTTTACTCTGGCTGACTGCCTGACTATGCTGATTGGAATCAAACTATGTCTTAGAACATGTCCGATTGATGTCCGGTTGGGTCATGTGACCTAACTTTACCTTCAGTTCGGACTCGAGGTTATTGCTTGATTGCCGCAAGTCTGCAACTTCGTTTTCGAGTTTCAAGACACCAACTTCAGCCTTGTTGTCGCGGGTCCGCAGACGCTGCAGAGAAGAGGTGTATGATATTGCTATTTGATTGAGCAGGACTCCTCTTTTTTTTTTTTTCTTTTTTTTTTCTTTTTTAATGCAGGGCACTAGTCTCGCATCTTGTTGAAAATAACACACATTCTGTGATTCTGCTCAGGACGCATCGTATAATAATTACGTGTTCTTCAACATCAACCAATTCAAAACGTGTCAGTCTTCCATAATGTAAATTACAAAACAAACAACGAATACCACACATGAGGCTTGACGAAGAATCAAGAGGTAGGGCAACTTCGAGACGACAAAATACTATGCCGTTCAGTTTCCACCCTCTTCCTCTCTCTCTCTCTCCTTCTGTAGATGTCGCTTAAGTATTTATCGATCTTTGGCTTTCGTGTCACTGCGTATTGATCTTTAAAACTACTTTGTTACCATGGTTACACGAGGGTAAACTCCTCTTGAGTACATCAGTGTTACGTGATCACCGGTTTTTTGTTTTGTTTTGTTTTTTCAGTCCGAATGTTTTGCTGAATTTCCCAATCTCAACTCACCTCGATTTCGTTGACGAGCTCGTCGTTCTTCAGTCTGCTCTCTTCCAGTTGAATGTTGAGGTCATAGACGATCTGACCAGCCTCCTCGTAACGCTGCAGGAGACCCTGGGGATAAGAGCGTAGACAGTAGAGATCAAGGTCATATTACCACTGACAAACTCAACCTCCGCTATTTCTATTTTTCTCTTCAAACAAAAGAAGTGTTGGCGGGAGATGCTTGCATTATTTGTACAAAAAGAACTATAGGCAACACATCTCAGTTCGTCCGCCGTGTTTACGTGTTTCTATACATCTTGTATCCTCACACCCGTTATAGACACTCATCTTGCACGATATTTTTATGTGAACCTCCCCAGAACAAGAAAGAGTTACATTTACAGAAAAAAAGGAAGGGTGTAAATTTCTATGTTCAGGATGCAAGGTATTTTGCTGGCTTGGAATGAAAATTGTTAACATCAGAGATGTCCGCTTACACTCGCAAACCTGAATCACAATGGCCTCGAGCGGAATGATTTTTGTTTGTTTGTTTGTTTGTTTTTTTTGCTATAAAGTTTTCAGTCACCTCAATCTCGTTAGACAACTTGACATTGGTCTTCTCGAGGTCATCACCTTTGACCAGAAGCTCCGAGAACCGATTGTTGGCATCCTCCTGCTGTTGATTCCGAGCTTCCTATAACGAAACATGCACAGCCAAAGACAAAGAAAAACGCCAAAAATAATGACGAAACAAGTTGACGACTAAATCAACACTGACCTTTCTCTCATCGACAGTTTGTTAAATCTGCTAAGAAATGTTGCTAACAGTAGAACGCACAAACACTCTTATGAAAGTTTGTAAAGTTGATTGTTTCCGTACAAAGTTATGCTCTTTGCTAAATCAGCTAAACTGAATACCAATAAATCAGTATGATTCCAGCCGGCTAAAATAAGATCTCTAATTTGTTTTGTTTTATTTTAGAGACACTTTGTTTGGGATACTTGGTTACAACTTTCGAATCATACAAAAGTCAGTCTAGATTATCTCGTACATGAATTATTAAGACAGCAAATCAAATGCAATAATAATAATAATAATAATAATAATAATAATAATAATAACAATAATAATGATAATTATAATAACAATAAATAAACTGCTAAAATATATACGGATACTTGACTATTGTTAATCTGATGGAAGGTAAGGTTTGAAAATTCCCATATCTTCTATCAAACGTTGCTCTGAAAATCTGTTCTTTTTATCAGTATTTTTTTTTTCACAAAGCAACTTGAAGAAAGTAATGCTAGAACATGGGTAGAAAGGCAGATAAAAAGGTCACCTTGAGGTCAAGAGTCAGATCCAGGACCTTGGTATTGAGATCGGCGGTCTCGCTCTGCAACTCGCGGATGCGTTTGCTCTGATCCTCCTCACGAAACTCAAGATCCTTTGAAAAAATGACAATAATAAACATGATTAATCATGAACTTTTTAAGAGACAGTTGCGCATACCATTATCGAGTGCGTTGGCGTCATCGGTATAGATCATGAAACTTAATAAAAAGACTTATTTCTTTATATTAGTGTGTCCCAAGTTTCTAAATCTCGAGGCGACAAAATGAAGGAGAAAAAAAAAAAGAAAGAACAAATGTTGTTTTCAGTACATCAAGGCAAAATTTAGCCAAGTAGACCCTATTACATAGGATAATATGGAATGTTGTCACGTCTGCTCATCACAATTGAAGTCGCTGCATCCCCCTAGGGATGCTACCTGTTTAAAGGTATGGTAGTTTGAAGCTTTAAGCATTATTTTGTGATAACGTAAAACCGTTTGTCCTTTAATATCGTTTTGCCAGACTGAGGGTACCTTTATGAGATTATCTTTGGTCTTGACGATATCATTGAGGCTGTCGATGTCGGCTTTCAGCGCTCTGCAGGTGTGCTCGAGGTCGCTGATTGTCGCTGACTGTCCATCGGCTGTACCAATCGTCGTGGCCTCAGCCGGGTGCTGGAGGTAAGATAGATCACGTGATCACAAAGACTAACTCGTTGACGGTAAATTCGAGTTTATGACTGTGAGCTTTTCTATTTAGGTATGTTAGACGTAAAAGTATCGTTCATCATGCGCATGTGCTCAAACCCACTGTTCCTGAAACTATATTCTATTTGTCCACGCCATCAGAAGTGATACAAGTGATGCAAGTGTTGATAATTAGAGTACGAAGGAATATTGTGGCGTGTTTGTACAGTTTATCGACCAAGGGAACAAAGGACGTGCCAGAGGGTACGAAAATTTGCAGTAATGATTGATGACTGGTATTCACATGAACTTTAGCGCAAAAAGACACTAAAGACGCTCTTACCATTAGTGACTCTTGCTGAGGTCTCGGGTCCTTTTCTGCTTGAGATAGATCTTCTCTAAGTTTCTGCAAATGATGGTATGAAGTATAAACAAATGAAGACATTATCACAACTTTGAACAAGTTTTAAACTCTTCAGTTGTTTACATAGATATACAATATGGTTCATTTATGTTTGGCTTTTCAAGAAATATGTATCTGACATTAATTTTATGACATATTTTGTGACATATACATTCTAAATTTATACTTGCAAGTCCCTAGGACTGTTGCATTTCACTGTGTATTCACTTGTGCCTCTTCCCTGATAGTTCTGAGAGTTTGGCACTGAAAACTTCAAAAATTCTTAACTTTTGAACGGATTGCATGATTTTCCTCAAACTTCGGTGATTGATTCTCCTAATATTGTTGCTTTCACTCAATCCACACATGTATTGTATTTGGGTGAACTTGTCCTTTAATTCTGTATTCATCACCTCCATCTCAACGGTCAGACCATCTTGCTTTATAATCTGTATACCTGAATGGTTGCCTGGAGACGTGAGATGGCGAGCTGCTTCTTGCTCCAGCTGGAGCGGAGGAAGTTAGCGATGCCCTCCGGAGAGTGGTGGCCCGAGACGCCGGCTATCTCCTTGCAAACGTGAAGGAGTTTGTCTTCACCCTGGCAACACATTCAATTTAAGGTATCAATGGAGAAAGGGTAAGATGGAATTCATTTATGGCTGATGCATTTCAAAGAGTGACAAATAATCTTTTTTTTTTATACTGTTTACTGAAAATTAACGAAGATAAAAGTTGGTTCTCGGTGTTCTGAACAATAATGGTGTCATCTAGAAAGCGGTAACTATAAGTTAGTGGAAGTATAAGAAATGAACGTTAATGGCCACTGTGGTGATGGATTTGATGGTGTCTCATTTTCATTATAGCGAGTTACCTTGGTGGAAGTCTTCGGGCGGAGAAAACGTGAAGTCTTCATGTGACTTTTGAGGGCGTGACTAACCTGTACAGGATTTACTTCCGGACCCAGGTCGAGTGCCTCTTGTGCGGCAAACAAGAGAACGTTGTGATCCTTCAAAGAAAGTTGTGGGATAAGCAGTGAAAGCATGATATTACTGAGTACTTCACAAAACAAGGCTTCACCAAACTTAAGTTCGTGAACTCCTGGTTTTTATTTGTTGGCAGTCACACAGTCCATACATGGATTTAATACACTTATTATAATAGTTGCAACTGCTAACTCTGAGGGTGGTTTAGCTTAAGTCTTCAAGCTTGGGGGATTTTAAAAACGCCGTCATCGCGTTCAGATAAAGATTTACTGGCATCAGGTAGCGTGCAAGAGCATAAATGACTGCTACCCTTAAGAAACATTGCTAGGCAGACGGAAAAAAATGAAACATCATTTTGATTAGAAGGCGAAAATATTCACCCCATTCAGTTCACTTTCATAACCAGTTGAGGTTCATGTGTCTTTGCATCACGCTGATTAGTACATCCGCTACAAATACTTCCAAATATAGGCCTCGTTCCCAAAGAGATCCTATCGAATATCATCATCTTGGGTGAAATATAATGAACTTGTATACTATGTAGCAATAATCTTACCAGAAGTTGTTGTTTTATCCGCTTGATCTTGGAGTCTGCGGCTGTCATCCTGTGCTGCAGCTTGCAGACCGTGTCGACCGGGGTGGTGGTTTGGCCAAGATCGCAGGTTTCGCAGAGAAATTTCAGCAGTATCTGAACGTCCTAGGAAGTCAACAACGAATGCCATTGATATTGGTAGATTGATTGGTTTCTGATACCGCCAATGACCGTTGTTGACCTTGACACAGAGAAACTTAAATTGCATGGGATAGGGATGTGTACAGCAGTAGACAAAGACGGAGTCGGAGATGTGCAGTTATGTTCAAAAACCTCACCATACTTTGCTAAAACATTAATTTTTATAAAATTCCAATAGGCCTATGCTCTCTCTCATCTTTGAAATAAATTTTCTAAAACTATCTGAGAAAAATGGTCTCTTGACCACAAGATGTATTCCCCTTTGAGATTTACTCATTTGTTGCAATGTGAATCCTAACATTTCTCGTATTTTTTGAACATTTGCGTATTTCATTTCATATTACTTTCGTCTTGCACGTACTATCTCTACTTATTCTGAGATAATGAATGTCTTTTCATGCCATATTCTTTTTCAAGGGGAGCTTGAGGTTTCATTATTTGTTTTTTGTTGTTGTTTTTTGCAAATGTTATCATAGTGAATTGAGAATGCTGTCACTTTCATAGCACAATTTTTATGTGCCTCCTTCTTTTGAAAAGTTAGTGGCCAGTTTTTGGAGTCAGCTATACAAAACGATCTGCACATTTGTAAATGAAATTTGACATCCCTGAGTAGATTAATGATTTTCGAACATATATAGTCACCTCCATTTCAATTACTGGGATGGTATCGCTAATACGCCAATCAAGGATTTAGATGGGTTGTGATTAAAGTTTTACTTTTCTGAGAGACCCATAAGGAAACTTACAAAATAGGAGGAATCTTCAAGTTTCGCCAGCCTCCTCACTTGACTCCAGCGGCTCCGTGTCTCTTGTTTCACATTATCGTCTTCATGGTCTTGTCAGTAAATACCCAAAGCGTCACCCTCAGTTCATCTCTTATTTCTTTTGAGTCACGTTTATTCAACGATTATTGCATAATTATTTCAATTCATTCATCATTTATTCATTGTGATTTTGTATCAAAGGGATGGTATGGTTTGGTTGAGATGAAGGATTCATACTTTATTTTTTTTTTTTGTGAGATAATTAGACACCATTTACGAAATATTAAAGAACATGCAAGTCTAAGAGGAATTTAAAGGTTTTGAAATGGCTGAGATATCAAAAAAGAATGTAAAATAAAGTGGTCCTGATAAAAGGTGGGTCCCACCTTTTATTAGGACTTCTTTGTTTCTGGATATCTCAGTCATTTCAAAACCTATTTTCATCAAATAAACTTTGAATGCCTGTTAGAATTGTATGCTCTTTCATATTTCATTAGAGGTTTCTCATCATTTCACACAAAAAGTTGGAAACCTGAAGCTCATCTCATCCAAAACTATATTATCCCTTTGAGGATTTATTATTCTCATCTGTCGTTGTCTACTATGTTATTGGTTTCCTTTCTTTGTTTGTTGTGTTTTGTCTGTCTTTCTCACCTCCTTTCGGACTTTCTTGGTCTTGAATGTGTCTACAGACCGTGGTACTGCCGGCTCCTTCAAGACTGGCATCTGGTGTCTGTTTGCCCTGGCCATCGGCCCCCCTTCCAAGGGAGGCAGGATGGTCTTAGTGCTGAGTCTGATACTCATTCTGCGCAAAGCAACGAAAGTTATGTGAACATATTAAGTATATATCAAGCTGGCTTTATGTAAACACCAATCCCGGTGACCAACACCCCTATTTGACCGTACACCTAACGCTATTCATACACGGATATAAATCATATTGAATTGTGATTGGAGAATGGAATTTTGGCCTATTGTTACTCAAATATTTCTCAAACATGGAAACTCCTACCTCGAACGTTGATGAACTTCTCAATAATCAATTGAAAAGCTCGATGAAATTACAGAACTTTCCGGATATGCTAACACGTCTTTACAAAATGGTATATCCTCCCTAATGTGCCGGGGGTTGCGAAGACACGCATAACAACGCAAACACAGCAGCGTGCAAGATTAGACAATGGAGATACGTCACAATCCAACTTGCGACCAATGGGAGCGCGTTGCCAGCTGTTCGATGCAGAACAGGTTGCGTACAAAGGACGTAACAATGAAACTTATGACCAATGGAGGCGCTAGTCCTTGGGTCTGCTCGTGACGAAACAATGACTAGTCTATCGATTCATACCCTTTCAATGTCTAACCCTAGGACGACCCAGTTAAGAGCAAAGAATGTGGCACAACTGAGGATTCAATGAAGATTTATTTGCTACATACATTATCATTTGATGGATGGATTCATTCTTGTGATATTGATTGACAGATACCAAGAATATGATTGTGCCGAGGTGCTTCTATCTCTTAGTTGTCTTTGGAAAGTATATAATGTAAACGTGATATTCATGGTTGGTAATTTCAGTCAATGAAATGGTAGTTGTAACACCAAAGTGTTGATGACACAAAACAATTAGGATGTGACTGTGGAACAAAGTGTTAAATATCCAAGTGTAACTGTTGGTGTATATTGGAAAATACATATGACTTACAATGAAATGCCACATGTAAAACACTGAAGAAGTTCAGCCTGCAGTGTGTACGTCTTTAAACAAGATGTCTTTAAACAAGATGTCTTTACCCACATCATGTGAATGGCTACCTGGCTATTCTAATAGGATAATGGTAATGGCAGGGCATCCTGATAGAGCAGTGGTAACATTGAAGAGATTACCAAAAAAAAAAATCTGTTGTTATTCATGAACAAGCAAACATCCAAATATGCAATGTTAACATGCCTGGATTAATTCAAAGATCAAACTTTCAATTTTGGGATGCATTTCAGAGTTTACTGATAGAACTCACGCACCATTTCAATCTCAAACACACCTGCATAGCAAACCAGCGGTCATCATCACTCTCATCTCCTGTAAGTCATATGCACCTCCATTTGAAAAAAAAGTACACCTTTTATTCTGCTATGTGTAAGCCATATCAACTATGTTCATATCAAAGGAAAGTATTTCCCATGATAGGAGGATATGTTATTTAAACCATCAACATGTTATTGGAAAAACATCAGTAGAATGCTGTTTCATGTGATTTTTTATCATGACCCTGTCTTTATCTATTTAATTTTACTGGAAGTCACTGGAAGTTAAGTCAATTTCTCCAAAAGTGTTTCAAAAGTAACATTTGTTAAGTACTAGTTTCAAAAATGATAATAGAAAATCATGTTATTTGACCATGAACTCATACACAAAACTGAAGACATCCAAAGTGTTTAAGATTTTGTAAATGTTTATTTCAAATCAAATATACAAAAAGCACCACAAGTATAAATCACATAAATTGTAGAGTAAAAAATACATGAACATATCAAAAGGTACACAAAGTACACATAACTTAAATCATTATCTAAAATCAAAGTGAATATCAAACATGTACAATAAATATACACACATGTACACAACCCCATTCAACTACCACAATTCTGGTAGAAAAAAAAATATCCATGTTCTCTACAATCATGCCTCCTATACAGTCTCGTATCTTCTGTCTCTAATAAATAAATCATTACTTAAAATCTGTGGCTCCAACTATATACACACAAGTTGTCCTCAATTTGCAAATGACTATAAAAGATAAATAGGAAAAAATGCATCATTTACCAAAGAAGGATTAAAATATCAGGAATATTACTTCAATTGGTAATAGAGAAACAATGATGAGCATGACACGATTGCTTTCTTTTTATCGAGTAGAAACCAAGGAGTGGATGCTGCACAATCTTTGCTGTGTGAGGAGGTGTAAAACAAAACAAAAATGCAGCTAGAGTATAGTAAAGTGTCTAATGAGATACTAAAAGTCCAATGCTGTTGAAGTTTAGTCTGTTGGCACTTCTGTTTTTGTTGTCTCTATGTAGATGTTTAAATGATGTGTGCTAGAAATAGGTGTAGGAAACAAAAAGAAGGAATGCAAACATAAAAACAATGATCCAATGTGCATCTTTTATGTTAAATCTGCAAAATAAAAGTACAACTCTATTCACTGGCAAGTACTATACTCAGAATAACATGGAATCCGCAAGTTTAAGGCTGGCATTATGATGACAGGGAACACTTCAAGAAGAAAATGATCGGCAACATTTTTATTTTCACTACACTATTTTCTTCTTGTCACAGGCTAATGTGATCAAGGAGGTACTAGGCGACTAGTACCTCCTTGATGTGATATGAATGAATAAGGAGCTGGGCATTGCTACAGGAAATATCACAGAGCCTGCATGGGGCATTCAAACATTCTCTTGAAAAGATAAAAATCATTTTTTGATACATTGCACTATTTCTGGCACCATATGGCAGCCAAGAGGATGTGAAAAATTTGTCTGGCTCCATGCCAGATGATGATATTTACACTCTCATGATAAAAAGTCCAACAAAAAAAGCAGAGAAGACAAAATACATTTATTTCTTACCTACAGTACATTTACATGTTTTGGATCTTAACAACATCACTAGACCAGTTGTTACATGTGCTTGAAATACTACCTGGAGTCTCAGGGAAGATATAACAGTCATGAGTACTGACCTCTCTCTTTCCTTTCATATGACAGTTGGAAATAATCATATTAAGAACAAGGATGTAGAAAATCAATGCAAAATACACATAAAAATATACATCATTGCCCCTTAGTTATACATAGATTAATCCAGCATCATGTTTTTCACTCTGTACTTACTGAAGAGACAGCAGTTCAGTTATAATTCAACTTATCTGCTTCCATTACTACGGATAACAAATTGATGTAAAAATCATCAGTCATCATGGTTGAAATTAAACATATAAAGCATGACACTTCTCAAAGTGATAACATCTGTTTTCCTGATTAGTTCAAACATTTATGTGCACATATTGGAACATGGTTAAAAATAAAACATTTTTAAAGGTGTTTAAGCAGAGGAGAAAAATAGTTTTACTGGAATAGAAAGCGATGCTGTCTGCAAAACACTTTTAATAATTTTTGTTTACTCACAAGATCTGTATCTCGTTTCCCATGTTTTAGTAGGAGTCAATTATCCATAACTCTGGTTATGACAAAACTAAGAAAGGTATTTTCTTTAAATCAATCTAAGAATAGCAATACTTTCAGCATACAGTGAAAAGAACAAATGTGGCATCCGACTAAAGAACCCACAGTTTTTTAAAAACCATATTACCATATTCATGCCAGAAACATTGATGAATGCTTGCTTGATGTTCCTAAACTTTTATTTTAACTTTGCTATAATAGAAATACAAAGTACATGGTGTCTGCTGAGAACCAGAAGGGCTTTATCGCAATTTTGTGAGGTAATGAGTTATTGGTAAAATGTTGTAATGTTGTTGGTTCTCGGCCAACGATGGGACGATGATTCTCATTTACATCCGTTTTCATAAGAGCAAAATTAAGAAACTTCTCCCCTAAAAATCTGAACATTTCTAAATGAAACATGGCCTTTAAATGTGCACAAATGCTATCTGATGCAGACGTTAAGCAGGCGGCAAGATTTCCTGTCAGAGCGCTTACATTTGGTGACATCATGAGGCCCATGGCATGGCTTCTGAAAAGTTGGCTTACTGACAACTGAAGGCAATATACAAAATGTATAATGATCTACTAGTCTAGTCAGAATGGAAGGATAAATATGCCATATTTAATCATCTCTGATACTTTGTGATTGCACCACTCAATCCATTTCTACAGAACAATCTCCGCCCCCTTCGAACAGGAGAGAATAAGAATTTGACACTGTAGTACTTACTATCACTCAGCTAAAGAGTAAGGGCAATTTCCACTTCCAACATTTACATACAACTGGAACCTTTTGTAGCTGGTGAAGGTCATAAATGACCTCCGAGAAATAGAGATCTATCTAAAGAGAGATGGGAGCTAGCCACTGCATAATTATAGGAAGGATCTACTTTGCTTCCGCTCATTATGTAACTTGCGTATGCTTTGCTGTCTGAGCAGGGAGTACGCATCTGTCATTGAACAAACTCAATTTAGATTATCTTTCAAGATGATCTATGCTGGATGGAAATAGCTATAGCAAGTTTGCTGCCATCATAGGCAGTTACCTTAGCAGAAATATAGGAAACACCCTGAAGAAACAGCATATTCTACAATATCTTGGTGTAGATTACAAGATGATGCAATTGTTTCTTGTCTTGAAATCGTGGCCAACTATGTGCTAACATACTAGAAATTTCATCATTTGGAGTTAACTGGTATAGGATTCTTAGGTCAAGCTCATACAGATACAATTGCAAACTAGCAGTGTACACAATTGATGTTCAGTCTACAGGATGTCATACACTGCTTGCATTGTACAAATGCTGTCATTCATGAAGACACAGTAAACTGATTTATTTGCACTTTGCATGGTACAGAGTTCATTTGATAACACTCTCAGGAGACTTTCTGAACAGCATCCCTTTGGTAATGCTTCATTTGAATGCTTAATTTGAAATCTCCAATTAAAACAAAATGGGTCAGTCAGAGTTTTTTAAAGGGATGGCACAGTATTGGAGGAGATGAAAATTGGGCTTTTAACTTTTTGTGTGATACCAAGAAAACACTTATGAAATAGTACAAAGCATATCATTTTAAGAGGTATTCAAAGTTTATTTGACGAAAATCGGGTTTGGAATGACTGAAACATCCAAAAACAAAGTAAAACAAAGCGATCGCAATAAAGTGTGGGTCCCACACTTATTAGAATCGGTCTGTTTTGAATATCTCAGCCATTTTAAAACCAATTTTCATCAAATAAAAGTTGAATTCCTCACGGAATTATATGCTCTTTCATATTTCATAAGAGGTTTCTCATTATCTCACCAAAAAATGGTAGAAACCTGAAATTAGGTCTCAACCAAAACTATACGATCCTTTTAAGGTAGAATAGTCCTCACTCTATGTTTATAGACTGATACATTCTTGAAGGGATTTCATTGTGATGACTTGGATCCATAAATGCAGACATCCTGTATTTCAAGCACTGAAAAGTAATACCCCAGGCCATCACTTCCCTCCATACCATGTGATTACTCCCATTCAAAAATATTCAACTGATCATGGCATATTAATTCAAACTGCCATAAAACTTCATTCTTAAAGTGAGGAAAAAGAGATTTACCATCAAAGAGGACATTAGTATTTATTTCAGGGGGAAACAAAAAGTGAGGAATTAAAGCTGGCGAGTAAACTCAATGCACACTTGTCACCGTATACATCAAGCCCAGAACTATCATGCAGTTATTGCACCAGATCAAGTATGTGATGATGTATGTGAAGATATCATGAGCAGATTAAAAAAAAAAAAAAAGTTTATTGCTGTCAAAAATGTAAGCCGGAATCTCCGATGAAAATTGCATCAGTGATGTTGTCGTCATAGCGACTTCTCCCCATCTCTGGCAGTGTTGCTCTGGTAGGTGAAGCCTCTCTGGAGGATGTGCAGCAGTCGTTTCAGGATCCTGACGGATTGCATCCTGCTCCCCGGTTGGCTCTCGTAGACACACTCATACAGGAGCTCAGAGAGTTTCCCGTCCACATCATAGGGAGCATCATGCAGCAGACCACCTATGTAACAGAGAAGGGGGAAAAAAAAACAGATGAAAAGTCTGGGAATGTAGCAAAAAATCAGACTAATATTGCATTTACATTGTTATATAGATGACTCCCATTATAACTAAGTCCTCGGGATCAGCAGTTTTCTTTCATTATAGAATTTAAAAAAAAAAAAATAAAGTACCAAAGGGAATTTCACATAGATGTTAGTGATAGTACATATATTAGGACCTGAATTTTTACTTCATTGTAACAAAATTTCAGCAAAGCTATGTTTGTTGTAACAGAAGTGTCCTGTATCTCCGTAACTGAAGTATAAGATTAATATTCAAATGTACTTCATCATTCTTTGCTGACATGTAATTTGATATCTTTCTTTTTATTTCAGTAGCAAGTTTTTTGTTATAGTGGCACACATATTACCAGAATAATGAAATTGTGTACATCACTAAATTAATCGTATAATGTTACTTACGAGATGACAACAAAAGTGATGTTTACTAAATCACATATAAAGATAACCTTGTCTGTATTTCAGTAGCAGAAATCACTGATAATTTTAATGTATTCGTTTAATGCAAAGCTAATATCTTGCTCCTGTTCAGCCAAATATGGTTTGCGTCATCGCTCCTCAATGGGAAGAGATTTTTGCAGCACATTATGCAGTCGGACACTTCACACAGACTCTACGTTTATCGAATCTTGCAAGAATGACATTCCAGATGATCCTTGGAGCTGCAACATCAGAGCCTCATTGTGAACATCACTTGGTTACAGACCGATCAAGTAAATGAAATCAAAGATTGAGTGCAAAAACATTCACCGGAGGAGTCCGGACAGTCACCCTTTGATATATAACTCACATTCCTCCAGATGGACGACTACAACTAATTTGTGGTTAGCAGGGTGCCAGAAACAGCACAGAGCCTTGCATTGTAATTTGTATGAAAAAAAAAGGCTGGGAAATGCATAACTTGGGAGAACTAATTTGCACTGCAGTCAAGAGTAATCAGCACATTTTTGGAAGGAATTACAGCATTTTCTAAATCTGCAGTGCACACTTGTCCTGAGATACAAAATCACAAACCTGGGAGTTTATAGCATGCATTTCAGCTGAGTTTCAAGGGAGAGCATATATGTTCACTGAAAATATGATTGCAATCCTGAAGAGGATGTGATACGTTGGACGCTAATAATACATTACTAATTTCCTGCTCTCATCTTGTATAGTTATTGAGGGAAAGGAGTACAGATGTTGAAGCTTGGAAAATGGAACAGTCTGCAGATGACTGATGGGGTGGGGAAGCAGTAGACTTGTCATTTCTTCTGGTAGACAATCATGAATCATAGATATTTTGTGTGGGGTTGAAATTCAAGGTCAGCTTTATGACTTCCTCAATCGTTTGTCCCTGATGCCCTGCTTAAATCTCTGGAGCACGTCTGACGAGGGTTCCTCCGTAGGAAATCATTCATCTTTTCTCTTGGCAGGTGCAGCTAGGGGGACTGTATTGGGACTGTCCTGGGCCTGTCCTGGGACAACTGATAGAGATTTCAGGAGCCGCAAGGCACTAGATTCAGCAGAAAAAGGCCCAAACCTATCAACCTTTTGTCTGAATTGCCACTATACTGAATTGAATTGAATAACTGAAACTGCACTGGTCTTGCACTCGAGACACAGTGAACAGTTCCAGCACGTTTATTTTCATATTTCACTTGACATCAAAATACATCCAAAAAAAGAATACAAACCAAGTAAGATACAAAATATGTCATACGTCGGGACATGAACAGAAAAAAGTGTGTCAGCATACACAATGTACATAAGACTATTCTCTATAACTTGTGAAATATGATGGAACCGCAAAAGCAAAGCTTGTAAACGCAGGTTCCATGAAAAAATACCGGTGTAAATTTTTTATGCAATCAATGGAGATAGGACACAAAGTAATAATGACGAAACGATTATGAAAGCTAAAATATCAAAGTACAAAGGGAAAAAGAAATAAGAGAATAAAAAGAAAAAGTGAAAAAACAAAACAAAAAACAAGAACCCAAAGAATAAAAACTAAATGAAAATATGGCATATATAATTAGGTACACAAGTATATACGTGCACATTATCTATAATCAACTTCATAATGAGTTCAAAATGTTAATACAAATACGGGTGCAGTGATTATATAACGGGAGCATAAACCAGAAATATACATACTGCCCTCTAGTAACTCCTCTATGTGTGAATATCTATCAATAAGGTGTTTAATTCTTACGAAGCCTATAAAGCTCATTGAATACTGAAACTGAAAGTAGATCATTATATCATTAGAACAATCTATGTGTATACACCAGCCATATCCACTGTGATTAACCTGATGAGTCAATTTTTCATTTATCAAATTGATGTCGGGCAGGTGACCAAAAAACAAAAGAGAGTAGAGCTGTCACTGTTACTCTATAAACATTATCAGAAATGTGCTTAAGAAGTGTCGTTGCAAACTTACTGATATATGTGTATCTTCATCATGTATCTTCTTTTTGATAGTTTTAAAGAAAGCTGATATTAACATGTATATTATTATTGCATGATTTATCTGATAAAAAAGAACGTTTATATGATAGAAAAGGTGCTGGAGAAGGTTACTACATTTCATCCTGTGAATGAGCATATCTCCTCTTGGAATGACAAACTATAGAGATCCTCATTTAAAAAAAAAGAAGAAAAAATCAAAGTCCTTGGGATTCCTTCAACAAGACAATCAAATATGCATGCAATGGCACATAGGACCTCTATGTGCCATTACATACAATTTGCACAGCCATGACAAAAGAATGTGATCAGGCCTTAAGAATCCTCAAAATTGACAGTTGACACTGCAGGGGCGGATCCAGGAATTCCGTAAAGAGGGGGCGCCTTTATAAAATTAAAGGGGGGTGCATGCGCCCACATTTTTTTCTTTTTATTTATTTTATTTCAACAAAAACTAAAGGGGGGGCACTCCCCCTGGATCCGCCACAGTATACTGGAGGTCCATCAGCTGCTGCTTCTACATTGTGCACTAAACTTCTCAAAAAGAAAGAAATTTTGACACCAAATATGTCAAGCATTCCTGAATTAGAATCACCACTGGAAAGCACAATGCTCCGTACAGATGAAATGCTATATCCTCCTTCTCAACAGCACCCAACTGAGGTACTTATGGGATTTCTGAGTGAATTATGTAACTTTTCACAAACTAGAGAATTGTAGAATTGAAACTAACCTGGGCCAAGACTGACCCTGTATCAAATGTTGCTTGCACAGTAATCCAGTAATGACGTATGGGAGCACACAAGTTCTCTGGGCAAAGCATCTGCTACAGCGCTGACAGACATATGTGGGACTGTTCTGTTTTCTTACCATTATCGGTGGTACTGATCAGAGATCTAAGACTGCTCATAGGTCTGTGAACTTGGAGTACAGACCTGGATCCCATTTCATAAAACTTGTTATCAGTGACAACTGCCACTTTTCCGTGACAAATTTGCTCTCAGCTAATCAGACGCAAGGATTTCAGTAGCTTGTAACAACTATCAAAACTTGTCACTGATAACAAGTTCTATGAAATGGGGCCCTGATATCTGCACCTTTTTGTCTGTGAGACAGTACGATTCATAAAACCATGATGGCTTACAATATAATGCTTTTGTGGGCATGAGATTACTGAGAATCTTTCTACAACATAGCCAAGAATTTTGCAGAATTGAAACTAAACTGCTTGATATTTCTCATGGCAAAATGACAATTAAGTCAGAGTTGCCCGTAATGTAATCATTCAAAGCACCTTTTGTTTTTCATTTTGATGAGAAATGTATGCACCTTTGGTAAAACAAGAACAAACAAAAACAAAACAAAAAAACAAAACAAAAAATAAAACAAAACATCGCTTACTTGATGCAACATAATCAATCATGCTATGATTTCTTGCTGGAAATATGGTCAGCAGCTCCTATCACAAAACTTTCTAGTCTTTTTAACATTCAATCACTATCACAACATGCTCATTTCTCTTCAGTCCATGTGGAACAGAAATAGCTTTCTCTGATTCATAAAAAAAAATAATCATCCACTAATTTTGATGCTATAGGGTCCTAGTTGAAGCTGTATAAAGATGACGAGTTTCTCAAGTGTCCACAGAATATAATTGGCATGATTACACAGTTCCATACTGAAAATAGTAGAGTCTGTTCATATATTCTTCAATAAGTTTTTATTCTTTAAAACCTGAATAGAAACTCTGGCATAGTAAACAACAAAGCCAGGACATATGGCTGATTAGGCCTAGTATGATTTATGTCACTGCTGATCCAAGTGTCAAAATCTTCACCCAGCTGCCATGACCACTTACACAAAGCGGCTCGGAAGTAAACTGAAGTCTGTCTACAATGTATAAATCATTTGGCGCCAGATGCATCACAGCACCCAAGCTGTACGGCTGCACGATCTGGCGAGGGAGGTGGGTAGGATCGAGAGTGACTTAGCGTTACCCAGGAGAAGTCACACATTGAGGAAAGGCACCAATAAGTCATAATAAGTCAAGTTTAGATGGGGGGGGGGGGGGGCAGGTTGTGGAGATATTATGGTCAGTCAGTGATTCAGTCTGCATGGTTTATAGCAGAGGCTTGTGGCTATGGGCTAACAAACAGCAAAAAGGTGACAATGCCTTGTTACAGCGAGGAGCTTGAATCTCATTGGTTCTAGAGTTGCATTGGGCAAGCTTGATTTGTTGATCTAATTCTGATAGTTCTCCCAGTTAGTGACTACATAGCTGGATGCAGCTTTTCTACCCTTTTTTGTAACAGAGCGCAGCAGAGATACTGTCTCAATCAATGACGACAAACCCATTACTGCTTTCATCATTTGAAGTCTGCATATTGAATTTTCATTTCATATGGCCAAATGTCAAAAACCTCATGCCAAACTGTTTGCATATTGGAGAAAGTCCCCAATAATTGGCTTCAATATCAGCCATCAACTGTCATCATGTTCCTAGCAAAGAGACTCAACATTGTTGCCTGAGTGATCACCGAAGCATACTACTTGACAACATGATAAGGAATGTCTGGATATCGATTGGCGCTGACATGCCTGAAGTTCACATTTTTTTTTTTTTTTTCATCCACAAAGGGTGAGTTGTACTCTTGGGGCTGATCGTGGCGAAGGAAAGAACGAGTTCAGCTTCGAGAACATGAAAGAGAGAGTCTAAACACCCATCTCCAAATAAGATGGCAGAAAACTCTCAGGCAGGGGCTAGCAAAGAAAAAAAGAAAAAAGAAAGTAAGAGGGTGAGGTTCCACGTAACCACGCACAATTTCTTCTATAAACAGGTTCAACTCGGAGTTCAATTCCTTAATATGTTGAAAGATGCGTTCGAGAGACGGTTGCTATGGAAAAGTGCAGCTTGGATGCACCTTCCAGAGTTAAATTCCGCCGTGGGATGAAAGGAATTCTTGAGGGGAATTAACACTTAATTTTTGTGATATGCAGGGAAGAATTAGGTTATGGTGCTGTGGCTGTCCCAGGTGTAGTCAACAATACGCTTCCACAAGGGGAGGCTTAAATACCTTGTCCATGGTATCACACATCATCTTCTATTCTATTTTTTATTTCACAGAGTGCAACAAACTTGAAAGGGAGCTGGTTGGGATAAGAGCTTATTTGCCCTTCAATATCCTTTCATGGAATTTGCAAATCTCCCTATTATGGAAATATTAGACTAAACCTTCCACACACCAAGAATAGCTTAATTCTAACTTCCTTTATGTCTAGTGCCATAATTCTGCTTTTATTTTTGGATGCTTCTATGCACGTTTTGTCTTTCAAAGGAGAAATTAGTTATCAATACATCAACTTGATGAAAACAACAACTATAGATGAATACTATGCTGGAATGATGCCAATATTGCTTCCTACTGTTGTTATGCTAAAAAAAGTGCCCATTTTGATAACAAACAAAGCAATGCATCACTCAAAAATGACAAAAAATTAGAAATGTCGCTATGGCGACTGATGCCTCCGCCATAATGCATGATTCTCCCAATAGGCGTATAGTACAATGTCTTCACAATGTGTGATCCATGATAGTTTCACATAACTGGCAAAATATTGAAATGACAGGTTTGTCAGAAATGTTTTGAACTGGGTTTGCTATAATTTTCTAAGAGTGCAGGTACACATATTTGGGGAATTTTGGGGAAGTTTATGCATTGAGTAATTTCCAAGGTACGAAGAAAGAGTGTGATGACGGTACAAAATAGATTTTTTTTTTTTTTGGGGGGGGAATTGAAACCTGGCCTTTGACCCTTAACCTTTGACCTTTGACCTTCTGGCTGGAAATTTCCCGCAGAATCTCCATTAGGTAATGCATGTATTAAGTTTTGAAACTAATAATGCAAGCATTGCATATACTAGTATATGAGGGAAATAGTAAAATTTTGAGAAGTTGACCTTGACCTTTGACCCCTGACTATTGACCCATGACCCCTAAATTCCCTAGATAATCCCTGCCAGACAGTACATGCATATGCACCAAGTTCCACGAAGATACATCGAACCATTTGCGAGAAAAGTAATATTGCAACATTTTCACCTAACCTTTGACCTTTTGACCTTTGACCTTATAACATGAAACTCTCTCTGGAGAATCTTTACGCAGTAGTACATGTCCACACCAAGTTTCAAGAAAATACCTTCGGGCATTGCATAGATATGGGGGAAATTGCAACATTTGTAGCATTTGACCTTGACCTTTTGACCTTTGACCTCTTGTCAATGTCACTAAAATCTACTCAACTAATTGTCCCATCATACATCATCCTTGGACCAAGTTTGGTGAAAGCTGCTTCATCCAGTTTTGAGTTATCACGTAAACAGATAAATTTTAGGATTTGACCTTGATCTTTGACCTTTGACCTCTGTCCGATTTCACTGAAAAACTAATCAAGTAATTGTCCCATCATACATCATCCTCCAACAAAGTTTGGTGAAATTTGCTCTACCCAGTCTTGAGTTATCGCGTAAACGGATACATTTTAATGATTTGACCTTGACCTTTGACCTTTGACCTTTAGCCGATTTCACCCAAAATCTAATCAAATAATTGCCCCATCATACTTCATACTTGGACCAAGTTTGGTAAAATTCCAGTAAATATTACTCAAGTTATCGCGTAAACAAAAGCGGACGGACGGACGTACGGACGTACGTACGGACGTAGGGACGTACGGACGGACGGACAACCCGAAAACATAATGCCTCCGGCACCACTTCGTGGCGGAGGCATAAAAAAGGATACTTGTTTTCAGGAAACTAAACATTACTTAATTCATGTGGCAAAACTACAAGAATGTTTTTGTTTTGTCAAACAAGCATTTTCACATTGAACATTTTCACTTTGATTTCCAAAAATATTAAAATGCTAGAAAACTTCCAGTTTCGAAGTAGTTTCTGCAAAGCCACTTTAAAATCATTGGCATTCAAGTTGTATTTGGGGTGCTGTCAAGACGACAAAATCCTAACAGATGTCATGTATCATTTCCACGCTCCACTTAGATAGGGACATTATTCATAGCTTATATGGATGTATGCTGGAAGGTAAATCGATTGGCACATTAATGTTAGAGACAAGCAAATAAATTCAAACACACACCCCTCATATGCCTTACAACCTGTCTATTTGTATCTGCACTAAAAATGTCATAAATGTAGAAAGCCGTTTTCAAGACAGCTTTTACAAAATGAAATAAAAAACAAAATACAAAACATTAAATCTTTAGGCAGTCTGATGGGGATTCAGAAATATAGGGACGGCTTGCTGCCCTTTCTTTTTCATCACTTCTCAAAGTTTTCTGTTTATGGATTTAAGCTTACGGAAAGTACTGCTTCTAGATGGGGATGTGACAAGCTGCCAAAACAGTGAATGAGCCATTAAGCAGGTGGCATTTATTTGTGAGCTCCACTTCCAAACACCTGTAGGGACATAACCCATTTTTCTCCCCCAGAATGAGGTCCTCAATTTGGGATCGTGTCAAGGTGTCATTTTTGTTGCCCACGAGCACAGTTTGGGTGTTTAAAGTGGTTGCGATGGAATATACTTAATATGACACAATAAAAAGTAAACTTTGCAGCCACTAATCTCGTGTCTTTTCCATCAGATATCACATGACCTTCCCAATTTCTCAGAGTATTTGCGAGTTATCATGGATGCAATTTTATGTGACAACCAATCAAATGAAAGCTGACAGCATTGAGGCTGTCATAAGTTTTGCTGCAAGTATGTAAATCACAATCAATTCCTTATATAACAGGACCAAAAAAGTTAATTGCAGCTTCCTTTTGACACACATGTGAAAAATGTGAACGAAAAGTTTGTAATCTCTTTTAATTTGACCAAGGAGGTGGGAGAAGTCTCTTCCCACCTAACTGGTTTGATAATGAAAGTCCTGGAAGATGCCTCCAAACTGAAGGTAGCAGATACATTTTAAGAAGTAGTAGGAGGATGAGGTGCAGACAGATGAGGGGAAGACGAGAAGGAGATAGAGAACATACAGAGGAGGGAGAAGAACACCTTTGTATCTACTTATAGAAATAATACAAATAATATTCATCACTCTATCTTTAAATCTATGCCAGATAAATTGAGATTGATGTGTAAGAGTATGATTTCTGGATCAACTTGCAGTTCAAATACTGATGGAGAGATATCCCAATATAAGCGTCAATAATTTCTTGGTAGTATAGTCATTTCACGTGGAATGTTGAAGGGAAGTCAAGCCCTACACCATCTCTTACTACTCTTCTCTCTTTCTCCACAGTATGGATATTAATATTTCTGCTGAAGAGAAGTGTGTGTGTGTTGGGGGGGGGGGGGAGGGGGAAGTAGGATTTGAAATGCAAGCTGTTTGAAGCAGTGTTGCTGATTGGAACCACATTGCGGCCTGTGTTAAGATCAACATCCTCCCTCGGCGAACCGGTATTCTGCTATTGGAGCCGCGACGCACCGAAGATAAAGTTGCCAAAATCCCCAATTCTCTTGTTTTTCCGTCCTGCAAACCATATGAGAATGTTTCGAGACGACAGAAAGATTTGTCCCACTATCAGAAAATCCCCGAGGATGTCTACTTAAAAATATCGAGGTATTTTTTGTTTTGTCGAAGTTCTCTAAATCTTTGTGGGTGTTCTTGCACTTTGTTTTTTATCCCACAGATATCTCCTTCAACAAATATATACCATCTTTGAGCTCCACAGATGCTATGCTTTCACATGTTATTTGGAGGCAGAGAAAGTACACTTTAGATCCAGAAAGAGCTGTGTGCCTTAGATTCAACAATCAGAAACACATGATCAAATGCGTTTATGATGTACAGTTTATTATGGAATGCGCCTCCTCCAGATGGGCACAAACTCTTTGAAACTTTGGAAATGCACAGAAGGATGGGGGTGGGGGTGGGGGGCACAAAAAGAATGACCAGCAAATCCTGATGGGTTATCTTAGCCAGATACTGATCCACCTGTTGTATTCACGGGTAAACCAGAGTTCAGAGAAGTTTGTGTGGATTGTGATTCCAAGCAGCTTTTCAAGACATAGGAGGTAGTTGCACAGGGTTGTCAGTTATACACATGCACGCACACACACACACACACACTCACACAAACATTCATACACTTCTAAATTTGTATCTATGTCAGAAAACAAGCTTGTACAACTGGAAAAAAGACCATACCAACAAACATATTATCATTGGTTTTAGAAGTCTCAGAATTAAGCTTTCTAGTCAACTCATTCACAAAAATTAATGTTTGTAAATGTAAATCAAGTCCTGAGAAAATTTTGCGGCAGAAATCCTCTTCTTGTCCTCATAACTTTGTAAGTCTGAATTTTACTGGCCTATGCTATGGTGGAGATAGACGGGACAAAATGGTTTAATTTGTTATTTGTGCACAAAGGGGAAAAATACAAAGAATTACCAATTGAAGAGAAAGAGAAAAAAAACTTAGATTTTCTCCCGTGTCGCCAATTTAAGGATGGGTTATAAATCAAGTGACCTACAGGCTTGTGAAATTTCTGCAACCAGAAAACGTTATGTAAAATGTCCAAAATAGGGTTCAGATGAAAGAAGAATTCTGTATTCTGCCCTGTTAAAAACTAACCATGACTAATAAGAACTGATAAGCATGAAAAGAGAAGGACTTTACGGGTTGATGCATAATTTTTATGCTTTTCTACTCTTTACTGAAGGAGCATGTGTCACTTCAGCACCATTATCACGCATTATGGCAGGACTGCACACTAACCCATTTTTTTCTACTGGTCCGGCCTGTCCATTGGACTAGTTCATAAGTACCCAGTCTTTCCATTTTTTACTGGTCCATTCCTGAAAAAGTTACTGGTCTGACAGTGATTTTTATTGGTCAGTGACCATTGGACCAGTGCCAGTGTGCAGCTTTGATTGTGGATTCACTGTTTATATAGTCCACACCTTAGATATATCCAAATTAGAGAGCTATTACTAACCTATATGTTGCTGTTTCGGTGTGTTGGCTGGCCTGAAGAAACTCTCATACTTGGTAGTGAAGAGGTCAGAGAGGAGAGAGTGGCAGGCCATCATGTACATGAACTCGACGTGGAGTGGGACTTCACTGCACGTGGCGGTGGGATCGGTCTGGAGTTTCTTGGCGAAGCTGTTGAGGCAGTCTTCATTGCATACATCAGTTCGGTTGTGAAGTTGAGGCTGGGTATCTGGGGCTGAAATAGAGGTGATACCAAGGAAGGAACAATCCAAAGAGGTCCCCTTCAAATGCATCAAAATTCACTTCATTGTAAATTACTACTAAGGGAACTGTCAAGAAAATTTCAATCTACAGTTCTATTATAAGACTACAGAACTTTGACTTCCCCCAAAGTGTGTGCAAAATACATACTTTTTTCTCCCAGAATGTGAACGAAAGTACAAACCTTTCCAGAGTGCTAGAAAATGCTCCAGTGATTAAGGTTCAGCTAAAGATGTAACAACTTCAAATAGTGTTTTGAATTTACCCATCCCAACATTGAAATTTCAAAAGAGAAATTTGATCCACAAACTCAAAATGAGCAGTCTCCATGGATGTTGGAATTGAAAATGCATTATACAGTTTGAAAAAAGAATGCAGTTTTAGCCAATACTTGAGTACGATTTGAATTTTTAGTACATGTTCATTAGCTGTATGTTAGGAGATTTAGTGGCATCAAAAAATGATACAATGTCCAATATTTGACATCTATGCTCTGATTCCATAATGTTGCGGAGGGGGGTGAAAACTCATGTTAATCAATGGTCCGTCCTTGTCAGCCTGAAATACATTCGATGGACTGAGCTAAGGGTCTTCAATAACTACATATTTAAGTAGCAAAATTTGGTTTGGGCTGAAAAGTAGTAAGTCTGCTCATTGTGTTGCTGCAGGGAACAAGCTTGCTGACAAATTTTCCTCTACAAGGATTCTGTTTCCTTACTTGAATGCTCTTCCACCCCAAATCTGATGACCTTTTCTCAATCCAAGCAGCCTAGCCTATCGTAATCATTTATTACTCATTAAGGAACCTGGATTGCTGTCTACACAATCATTGCATGGTTAAGCAGTATTGAATTTGAGATACACATGTGAAGTAAGCAGCTATTAAGAGTCCATTATCCCCTTCATTACCCTCAATTTGTTCCTCTTTATCATGTAATCTGTCCACATCCATCATTATTTTCTTGACCTTTGACCTTAGGGATGACATAGGGTTAGAAGTGTACTATTTTTATCATCAGGGATTTGCAGCCCTGTAGGCAAGAAGTATTCAAATTCTAGGATGTTAACTATCATCATCAATCAACCCAGATGATTTAAAATAAAGTCTTCACAACAAAACTTGAAAGCTGACAAGAAACTTGGACAATATATTCTGATCATACAATTAAAGGAATAGAAGATCCAAATCATAAATTACCTCACCTGTAATTTTCCATAGCTTTTTCATGCTAATAAACAAGAATTATATGACTGTGCACCATGGAAAATTTGCTCTAAATGGACTTAATTTTTAAATGAATATTATTACAATTCAAATGAATGTTATTTAATGAAAGCATTCATGGTCATGGGCAAAAGTTTTCATTTGTTTCTTACTTTTGATGATTACAAGTACCGTATCGCTTTGCTGCAGTTGATAAGGTTAGAATTTCCTCTGACTTCAAAAATTATTTGGAAAGAAAAATATTTCCATCCAGTGAGCAAAGTCATATCAAAGAGAATGTGATTCTTACTGGGCATATAAAACAATATCAGTTTTATGAAAATGTAGGATATCATGAAGTGTTTTTAGGTGTTTGAAGATGGAGAAACATGGGACAGAAACACACACACACACAAAAAAAACACAACTAGTTAATGTAAGTCTAAAAATTTCAATGCTTGTAAATCCCACTTTCTGAAAGTATCTTTCTACACCCAAACGTCATGCACTACACTAAAAATGCACCTAAACTTTGACCTTGAATATAAAAGCTATTTTTATCTGAATATAAGACAGTATGTACAAATCACATATAGATACAATCTATAGCCTCATGATTTCTACTGTGAAAACATAAATGACATAAGATCAACAGGGTTTTTTTTTCTGACTCTTGACAAGTTAGAATGTAATGTCTTTGACAGATGACAAACATGATGAAATTGCACGCTGGTGCTCACGTTACCCCACAAAATGATCTGATGAAAGCTTTGTCTGATCATGAAGTGCTGGGACCAACTCTTGTATAAACCTACTTAGGGCTCTGCTAAACAAGGCCAGGGCTCCCATCTTATAAAGACTTCAAATCAATCACAAGTCCCCAAATCAATCGCAACTTAATTGCAGCTTTCAAGAGATTTGTGATTGATTTCTATCACAGGTTTTTATAAGACAGGGCCCAAAGCTACTAATGACAGGGCTGCCCACTCTCATGCAATCAGTGGAGACTCTTGCAATTCACCAAATCTTTACTGTCTCAAATCACTCTGATGAATAAATTTCATGCTGAACCAGATTGTACCATTTATAATGTCAAACTGACAAACTGTCGGGGGGGGGGGGGGGGGGGGAGAACACCTACCATCCTCACCATCAACCCCCACTCTAAACTCTTACTGAGGTTGGCAGCCCTGCAATGGCCAGACACAAAAGTCACTAGATTGTGCAGCTATTTGGCATCAATGATGATGCAGAAGAGAGATTTAAAAAAAAATCATACATGCCATGAAATACTACTCTAATATTATGTTTTGAATAGGTGTACAGTCATGTTGCTTCTACGAACTACTTGGAAAAGGGATAGCATCTACAAACCACTTGACCACAGTGACGAGTGTTCTTGTACGTCCCGCTGCTTCAGAAGGGAGTGGGCCTAGGACTTTTGTAATTATCTTTCTTAACACATGGTACCATGCCACTATTCTTCATCCCCAACAAAGGTGTGTGATGATACAATACATGTACATGATTTCAGACAGTGACTGGCTTGCATGATGACACACATATTGAACTTAACAAAAATTACTGTTTATGGTATTGGTCCTACACAGAAGCCTGTTTGTTTTCATGTATGGATGAGAAAACAAAATGTAACATCTATAAAATCAATTTAAGTCACCTTGAAGTCTTAAAAGATTCTCTCTAGATGGAAGCCGTACATCAGGATCAAACAAATTCACTGAATAATACAAGGTTGAATGCAATGCTAACATCTCTACACCCCAACAAAATGAAACAGATTCAGTCAAGACACGCAAATACATGACACAAACAAAAAGGGACAAGAAGCAAACAAACATTTTGTCTAAGGATTATGTGCTCAGACCTTGCTGAGAGATTAAAACCTAAATTGCCAATTAAGCGAACACAATGGTAGGAATGTGAAACTGAATTTGCAATTTGATAGTCGGCCGTCACCAGACTGGTATGCTCTCTAGACAGACGAGACACAATTTTCTCCTTTTTATTTTGTTATTGCAAATCAGCAAACATGTGAACGCATCATAGCTTTTGTATTGAGCTTCTTCTCTTGTAGAGAGAGGCCTATTATGAAATGGGTTTGACAGCTTATGAAAATAACAGACAATCCACAAACTAGAGGAAGGACAGACAACAGAAATGCTTTTTAAATTACCAAAGAATGGCAAAGAAAGTTTGATATAAACAAGAGGTCCATGACATGTCCTTTCTCCTGTTTTGACCAAGGCCCAGATGTCCCAGGAATCTTGGATTGCATTTCGTTCATTGTTCAATTGCAGTCTTGTAAATTGTCTTTGTTCAATAAATGTGCATGCAAAATGATACATCCCTCTACCATGCATGCATGCTTGCTGCTTATAGCTAGTGTGGAGTCAAATTCATTAAGTAAGGATTTCTGGCTTTGATTCAGAATTGTATCTATCAAAATAAAACAAATAGCAAACAGACTATCCAATGTCTGGGAGAAAAAGAAGACAGTTTGTGGTGTTTATTCATAACAACTTTGGTTATCCTTGCTTTGAGATTAGATATTTTTTGAAACAGCTACAGAGCAGAAGTGATAGATTTTGCCTTGACGAATCTCATCATATGATCACATCATTTGAACTATGAATATAAAGGAAGGAGAAAAAGGCATGCAGAATCATCAGTTTCTCTGCTGCAATTCATGGCTATGATATCATCCATAAGTGAAATAGCAAGCCTTGAGTGGCAAGGCAGTCAACACAGGAAACACATCCGACACTAAGGCCTGAGGATGATTTGGAGTGGCCAAAATAGATTTCACAGCATCTTGAAATTCCTGACAACTATCCTTGATATCTTTTTTTCCCCTTTACTCTGCCTCCCGTCTAGAGATATACTCATAACTCTTTTAGTGTGATATCTGCCTTTTGTTTTTACATTAACAGTACAGTTAATACTTCTTGGTTTGATGTTTTTTGACTTTTGAGCACCAACAACAAACCATCTAACCTCCTGTAACATTATTTCTCAGTAAATACACAATAAAAACACTACCAACAACAATTTATTGTGCAGTGTGAGTCAAGCTGTGTTGCAACTGACTATTCCAAAATGTTTCTATACCGCTTCTTTAAGTCTTGAGTCTCAGATGTTTACTTCACAAGAGGATATGAAGATTTACTATCAAAGGATATAACTCCTCCTTTTCTCACGAGGTTATATACAGTAGTCTTATTCACAGAGAGGTCAATCACCCCACTCCTAAGGCGTGATAATTGGAGAATGAATGGATGTAACCTCTCTACTGATGTCATTTATCTGAGTAAGTCCCTTCAGAGGGAGATCACAACAAAGCCACCCAATGGTGTTTGTCTGGATGGACAGTCTGCACATCTTCAAACTGTCACGTTCCATCGTTTAGATATAAACCAGATCTACAGGCTTATGGTTATATTGGTCAGGGATCAGCTGTCCAGGTCTGAGTGACCGCATTTCCTGCGAGGGGAAGGGTGACCGAAATCACACACGGGTACCAAGGGGCACGCTGGTTGGGTGCATACAACCCCTCGGTTTCCATGGTTGGTCACAGTGATGAAGATGTATCGCACAGAGCTGGCACGCTGTCAAGTCAAGTTTAAATTTTCCATGCTTGCCAATTCCATGGCACTCTTGCAGTAAAAATTGTCATATCATTATGAAGGTCATCATATATTTTTTCTATAAATGCATTGTAATGGGAGATTAAAGGGAAATTCCACCCTGAATTTGTTGCTTGGTATAAAAACAGAAAAATCAGAAAAGAAGATCAGTGAAGATTTGAGGGAAAAATTAGGTGCACAAAATTATGAATTGTTCAAGTTCAGAAAGCAAGACAAATTGGTAAATCTGTGTGACACAGATGTTGAGCTGGCTCTCCATTCTGTTTGTATACAAAAGTAACAATCTTTTACTTTTCTAATGAGAAAAATTTTCTTCAGATTTATTCTTGGTAGGTACCTATATAATAAGAGCAATAAAGTTTTTCTTTACATGCCCTCCTCAGAGAATATGTTCCATCTGTTCCAAAATATTTGAGTAAAATGACAATTTGTGATATTTTGTGTACAAGACAAATGGAGAGCTGCTCAACACCCAGGCCTACATCACACAGAATTGCCCATTTGTCTTACTCTATAAACTTTATCAGTTTATAACTTTTTTGTGTGTCTTATTTTTTCCCTAAAATTTCACCTATCTTCTCTGATTTTTTCTGTTTTTCATACAAAGCAACATGATGTCAGGATGAACTTTCCCTTTAACAGAGCAGATTTTTTGGATACTCTATGTCAGTCTGATTATTAGTGATGTCGTCCTCAACCCGACATTCATACTTGCAGTTGGTAGCATACTATTCAAAGGCAGCAGGAGGCAGGGAGACGGAGAGAGACCCATGCATCACCCACTTGAGGTCTGCCTAAGGCGTGGCTGGAGCCAGCCTCAAAATAGGTCTACGCCAACCACAAAGAAGGAGTAGCGGCATCTTGGCAGGCTCCATTTTTGTCCACCGCCTCTTGAGGTGGTTTGGGGTAGGCATGAGGGTAGATTAGGTCAGAGCAACTCTTAATCAAGTTTTTGTGCCACGGGACATCATCATGCCATAATGAAAAGACATTCTTCAAAGTGCAAATTCATACCATGTTAAATTGATTTTCACAAACACAATAAATTTCAAACAGACAGAATGGTAGACGCTTCATCACAATCAGACATTATGATAAAGTTATGAAAAAGTTCAGGTTGTCATATGTGTTCATACAATTGTGATATTGGTCACAGTATGCTAATTAGCAAAGGTAATAATCATCAACACAACTTTTCCGTTACTTTGTGAAAAAAAAAAATCATGACAAACAATGTCTAGGGTTGATAATGCAGCAACTACAACCCTCTTTCCCGTAAAAGTCATCATTCCTAGCCTATTGAAATATCTAATAAGTTTGATGTGAGGACTACAATTTGTGCCTTTTTGATTTCACGTGAAAATACAGAAAATTCAGTAAAGAATTGTGTGCATGGCAATGTGAGGTTTGTGAGGCAATGTCATCATTACCTAATCTATGTTGCTTGATGTGAGGTTTCTAATCTCCACTGGATGAAAACATGGTGAAATTTTATAGATTATAAATTCCATACTTTTTTTAAGGTCTAAATTAATTGATGAAGCTTCTATCATTCTTCTGGCATTTATTTTCTATTCATGAACCCCGAAGTGGTATTGCAAGTACTATCTCTCTATTCAGACTCAAAGAGCGGAGCCATGACGAGGAGAAACCCGTAGCTGCCCCATGAATGAACCTGTGTGCTGGTGTAACACAAGGACTGCCTCCAGTCCTAAATGTGTTAATGGGAGACTGATTAGCCTTGATCTAGCTGCACTGAAGGTGACTTTAATCAAATAACATATATGATGAAACTGATAAGATATCAATTGAATTGTGCATTCAGGGAAGATATGTGGGTGTTGTGACTCTCTATTGAAACCACTCTTCCTTTGTGTTTCGTGATGGATGCAGGCCCAGCTGAATAAATCAAATGATTTGTCT
Organism: Diadema setosum; assembly: GCF_964275005.1. Classification (NCBI taxonomy): domain Eukaryota; kingdom Metazoa; phylum Echinodermata; class Echinoidea; order Diadematoida; family Diadematidae; genus Diadema; species Diadema setosum. The sequence goes on from NC_092698.1 coordinate 35,365,655, forward strand.
TTTTTTTTTAATAACACAGACACAACATCTGTGGAGTGCACCTACGACAGCCTGTAAGTCACCGAGAACTACCAAAGCTGAGGAGAATATCTCCTGTTGTATTTGTTTTCCATTGAAAGACTGCACTTATCCACTTCTTTCTTCCAGCGCAGCCCCTGCTTTCTTTATCTGCTGCCCTCGTCTGTCTTACCGAGTCGTCACTGGGACTGATAAAATCTTTGGCTGTCAATGTCCGCTGATCTTTGTCCGATGGGAGGGCTGAGGCATACCGGTGTCTCATTCATTCCTTCCTTCTCATGCGTCCTCTCTTGAACCCATTTCAAATTTGCCTTTTTTTACTTCTTGAAGTCCAACAGGATGGTATAGTTTTCCTCCATGGATGCAGTACTTACTGTATTATGTATATGTATTCACACAAGTATCTATTTAGTTCTCTCTGCTTTTCTTTTCTCGGAAGTAAGAAGAGATGCATAAGTCAAAGAGAAATTGAGGAAAAAAACTTATTTAACTGAAGAGTAACTTGTACAGGGATTTAAAACACTTTCATGACTGTAACTTACTTTCCATTTCAGCATTTACTTATACTGACTGTAAATGATGTGTGTAATGCTCCTTATTCTTGGTTGTTTTTTTTTTTTTTACAAAGTATATCAGAATATCTTATTAAAGAATATGGCAAAGCATTTGTAGCAGTTATATTATCTAAGTCTTATAGGTGGTAAAGTGAATTATTAATATCTTGTCTTGACTAATTATTTAGAACTTCAATGGACCAGTCAACTTTTTTGGAGGGGGTGGATTTACAATGAAGATACTAGCAAAAAGAGACTATTATCTTTGAGGAGAGAGAAAGAGTGGATAGGAGGGAAGGTGTGCTTCCCCCCCCCCCCCAAGTTGCATGATAAACCAGCACATGTATATGACGAAGAAAGTGTCCTTGCCAAGACACTGTTGTGAATCATTTAGCATATGAAGCACATCATTAGGACCATGTGTCTGCCCTTCTATACTGGAGGTCCACACAGCTAGTGTCCAAGACTGCAGGAGAACCACTTTTCTTGTCCAAAAATCAGTAAAATGTGCTCAAATTTCAAACTGAGTAATACAGATAGAAATGAATCCCAGGTGGATGTGGAAGTTAAGCAAAGGATCAGCCTTGGCTGGCCATGCTTTTCTGACATTTCACACGGTAAACCAGGGAGGTAAGTCACCTCCCTGGGTAAACCAATCCTGAACAGATATCTGAGAAAACTGCAGGACTGAAATGCACAAAACAGCCACCCATTTAATTTGCTTGTTTTCTTACCAATCCAGCTAGAAAAGTCTTATGAATGGAAAGTGTAACGAATGTATGTTTATGTATTAAAAATTGCATGTTCCTACAGTTTCTAGAGTCTGTTTGCAACTGCATGTATCATCCATGTATGTTTTGCAAGAGGAATTTGAAGGCAGAAAATAACCAAGCATTCTTGTACCATTACACTAAATAACTTCTTTTTTTTTTTTTTAGAATATGCTATGCAGAACTGTTGATCCATGTGACCATTAATTAATAAGTTGCCTTTAAAACAGTGAAACAAAAATATATAATAATTATGTTCATACTTAGTTTAACCCAAAATTAACCATAAGTCCAAAATCGTTCTTCCATTACAATGGAAGGGTTATTACCCTTTATCTTTCACGATGTAAAAGAACATGAAGTGAATGATGTATAAGTGATGATCAGCAAGCAATGATTAATACAATAAAGATATCCAACAGTCACTAAACTTTCTTAGCCATAACTTCTTTTACTTTTGTTGGATTCCCCTGAATTGACACAGCTCTATTCCTTTTTGTGCATTGTTTTTATCATGAAATCCTCATCTGGAACAAATTGTCCTATACTTCTTTGTCAAGCCAACTTTCAAGTTTTTTTTTTAGTGTGTGTGTGTGTGTGTGTGTGTGCGTGTGAAGATTTTGATGCATGAGAGCATTCATTCAATGGAACAAAGCGAAATAACAGACATCCATTGTGAAGATAAAGTGGTCCATTATAATAAAGCACCTGAAAGAACTGGCAGGTAATGGTAAAGAGGCCCAATGAAGTTAACCCATTCATGACTAAAACCAGACATACAATGCAGCTACAAGGATGAACTACAGCTTGCAGGTAAGAGGTTACGGATGGGGTAATGTGTGTAAACAGGTAGGCGAAACAACGTCCCTGGATTCATGTGAGTCATGGCATAACAAGGTGTGTGCCTTTCTAGGTAGACCAGACCAGGTGTGGAAATCCTCAGTCATAGTCTCAAGGTGCCATTAAAATCTCTGGGTCACACATCACTCAATGCTGCAGACATCGGAGGAAATTATGCATTTCACAAAAGGCCAAATTTGTATCCGGTCCTCAAACAAATTTGAAAATAAGCACTGATTACACTATTAAGATGGTTATTGTTTTGTCTGTGCACTTGCAAGTGAGTTAATGAGCCCAACACTGCAAGTCACTGCATGAATATATATATATATATATTTTTTTTTTTTTCCTTTCTCTCTCTCTCGTAGTCACTCCATCGGGATAGTGTAGGGATTTGTCAAAGATGTTTGTTTCGGGTTAGTTAGGTTTTCATATCTTAGTTTCTTTTGTAATTCTGCTTCTTATGTATAACAGTACATCAATCAAATGATTTGTTGTATTCCATGTCAATAGAATGCACCCTACAAGCACTGCTTTTCAGCATTCCTCCCCATTTCCAACATTTCCGTATACTTAATATTCTGTAAACTCATCTTCTATTATGCATTGTCATGTAATTTATGTATTCAATTTCTGTAAAATATTTATATGTTTCTGTTGGAAATGAAAAAGTTTTAGAGGGTTTTTTTTTTTTTTTTTTTTTAAGTTTTAGGTAAATCCAAGCTCCATCATCACTCAATAAGATGGCTACAATTTATGATGTCGCAGGTATGGAATGATATATTTGAAATATAAAGAGAATTACACAAAATTTCGTTTGTTCTGACAAATACACATTTTGTTGACTTGCTACTGACATGGAGTAAGGGTAATATTCTCCCTGCCTGCTGAAAAGATGCAGTATGCTAGAAATGTGAACAAGAAGAATTCTCTGTGTATTTTCTCTTTATCATTCCACTCCTGTGACATCCCAGCCTGTTGTAGCCTTCTTCATACTGCGCAAAAAACAGCACATGGATTTAATCAAAACTTCAATAAATGCATAGCTTTTGAATGGATTTTTGGATTTTCCTCAAACTTCACTGATGTATTCTACTGCTATTTGTGCATTCACTTGATCCACATAATGAGGTAATTTCACTTTAACTAAAAAACTTCCCAGTTTTAGACTCTGGAGGTCCATTTACATCATCCTTCATTAATGATGTTTCAGGATGTGCCTGTCACGTTCCTCTTGTCCTATACTTTGAACTATTCAGGAAATGACCTGGAGTGCACTTGAGCTGATGTAGTAATGAAGACATGCATAAATTAATATTATACATTTTGATTTCCCTTGAATAATTGCAGCGAAGTATTCCTGTCCTTTTTTAGCACTGTTTGCAGTTGCTATTTAGTTGCTTTTTTTTTTCTTCTTCTTAAGAGAAGAAAAGCCAAGTATTTTCTAGTCCTTATTGGCGGGTTTCAAAACTAATCCATAGTGAATATGACAAATGTGTGCATAAAGGCTGAAATGTGTCAAAGTCATCATTATTATTCTCACAATTTTGACTTACACCCTAGTATTCTGTCTTACAGTTTTCTATGATGTATCATAATATTTCTTATGAGTTTTGGCATCTGTGATGGATGTCAAACATGATTCCATACTTTGCATCTAATTTATCACGGATGTGACATCCAAATGACACGCACACTTATCGTCGCTGGGATGACAAAACCTCGTATCTCAAAATTGTCAAATGTTCAGGAGAGCGAAAAAACATGGCGGCCAAAGCACTATAGTGAATGGGAAAGCCTTCTCTTTGACATGTCATGGTGGCTTCATTTTTGGAGTAAGACAGTTAGGATTTGGCCAAGACATCACTTGACCCATTATTTGACCATTAAGCTAAAAAAAAAAAAAATTGACATTTTTGAGATACGAGGTCCTGTCACCCCAGCGACGTTATACTGTAACCGACTTTGCTGTAGAAAAAATTAAGGTCAATACTACGTGGGACAAGACGACCATACTGTGGACCTTTAAAATGTCTCCATGCCCCAGTCTGTTCCCTCTAAACATGTGTGGAATCCTGGCATTACATACAACTAACAGACAGCGCAAATATTACATTTTTGATCAGATCCGAGAGAAGAACAAAGAGTCTAGCTTACAAATACAAACACATTATACCCACTCCTATCTAGATGTCATCTTAGGAATGTCCAGTGCTTAGCCAAACACACTGTCTCCTTGGTTATTTGAGTTGGCGCTAGGAGACCAATGGACACATTCGTGATGGCCAGACTAAACACAGCGGAGATAATGTGTATCTCTAGAGGCTCTTTTGATTCTGTAACATGCACAGTATTGCTTTTAAATCTCCATCATCTGAGGCAATACCAGCCATGGGACTGTGTGGTAAAATATGTTCAAGCTTTAACTTTGCTCCTGATGGAAATTTGATCTCCTCTTCTTCACAAGTGAGCAAACACTGTGATACAAAACTGCCTCTTTTCAATCATGATCAATTCTTATTGCATTCATCACATACACACAGACTCTAAATGACATAACATACTGACCGTGGAAACTGTCAGTTTAAATAAAGTCATGTTTAAAACCAATGTACTGTTATCATGGCTCACATCCTTTTCATCTGTGGATGAAATGCTAGTTTGGGAAGACAACATTTTTTTAAAATCTCTTTCCTTTCCAGATGAGACCTTCAAATTTGAATTTCCATGCTTTTGGCAGATCACTAACATGCTAGCATGTTTGGGAAACAGCTTACACAAGACTAAAGCCTCTTATGCAATCAAAATGATGACAAGTTTTATTCAAGGAGAGACAGTGTGCATATATGCATCCCTTTTGTTGTCTGTGAACACAACATGAAATCTTGTAAAACAAAAGTTAATCTTCTTACTGTGGCACAAAGGATTTTCTTTGCTGTAGTCATTGACTCTTTTATCTCTTTACAGTTATTATGAGTTGTTAAAACCATTACGTTAACTTAACTGTATTGTCACAAAGCATTTGATATCTGTGTTGACCATTTCACAAAAATTCAACATGAAAACTGCCCTGCTTTTACCATGCTAATGGAAAGAAGTTATTATGATTCATTCATAGCAATATTCACTCTGTGGAATATTTTGAGTATTTCTCACACTAATGTGCTAATCAAATATCATGATTGCCTAAACTGAATATATTGTAAAGTCCATGTATCACATGAAATATAGAGCTTCTGCCCCCATATAACATGGAAATTTTAGAAATTGAAACTGTTGCTAACTTTGGATAATGACTGCTTTGAGATTAATAAACATTACTTTGTAGTTTTCAATATTATTTGCAGGACTATGAACACATAGTCATATTTAGGACTTTGAATAATAGGACACAGTGGTGGTGAGAAACAAATAATATCAAATACATGAATGCTGCATTTGTGTTAATAAAGGGCAATATGTCAATCAATTGCAGTAAAAACAACTTGATGCATGAATCATTAATTTGAAGAATGTTGAAGTCTAAGATAGTTCATGAAAAGAACAAAAAAACATGGGAAGAATAGCCATGAAAAGAATTAGGAGAAATTCAAGCAAATTGACCAGTATTGCAAACTTTTCACCATCTTCATTTTGATAAACACTTTGGTGTGATGTTTCCCTGTGTCTGAGCGTGTGTGTTTTGTGTGTGTGTGTGTGTATGTGTGTGTGTGTGTGTGGTTAATGATTGACCTAGCTGTTTGGTGCCAGGCTTTGGGCGTATTTGTTTAGAGACCATCAACTCAGATCTTGGGATAGTTCTAGTCACTATGGAAGAGAGCATACTGATGTGCTTAGAAGAATCCCGAGGGTATACCACTCATCATTTTTAGTAGCTAAAAGTGACAATTTTCTTTAAATAGCATCTCATCAGTCACTCACAGATCCTAATTTCTTTTCTAATATGAGAATGAAACAACTTACCTTCTTTGTTAAGTGCCTAAAACACAATAATAGGACTTTTCTCATTCCAAATACCCCATCAGCATAACCCCCATGCATAAAGACTGACCTTAATTTCTGAAACCAAAGCTTTCTGATTCCACTTGTCATGTACAGTTTGAGCTGTATCAACAATGACAAGGTATGCAAAATACTTTAACCCCCCTCCCCCCAAAAACAACCAAACAAACAAACAACAAACAAACTTGAAGAGCTTTAAAGGTAGGGAATCCCATTTGCATGCCTTAAATGAAGAGTTGTATAAATACAGTGGTATGTTGAAGAGAGTATCATTTTAGAAACTCCCATAAAGTAGTGAAAGTGGAAGGTAACATTGAGTACATTTTTATTGACCGTTAGATTTTGAATTGAATTTTTTTCGGGGCTCACCGTAAATTCCAGTACATTACTAGGCTATCTTTGCAGACCCATGCACTGCATGTGTGTCCATCATGTATATTTTGTGAAGAAAGTTCATCAAAACTTACAAACATTTCTATATACATTCTTGCCACACACTCTATATGTTATTACATCAGCTCTTATACTTTTAGATTTGTGTTTATAGATAAAAAATACAGAAGACTGCAACAAAAAGGCTTAAGTGTGGCTGACACACAGAACTACTGGGTAGTTGAGTTTTGTACATTATTCAAATTGTAGATAACTGTTGACTTCCAAATTTCTCAGCAGTGGCCTAAACAAGTCCCCTGAGGTTCATATTTAATGTTTTGCTGCATTTTGGGAGGTCTGTAAAAGGTATCCCTACCTTTAAATTCTATTACTACTGTAGGAAATGACTGAATATGGCAACAATACATAATGATCATATCCTTACAACTGCTATTTCTAGTAGACAACATGTTCTGCAAACATCAGTTTTGAAAATACTTGTGCCATCAATTTGTTGGCAAAAAAATTGATCGAGCAGTCACAGGTTTGTGTATGGTATTGAACAATAAGATGTTAGCTGAATTGAATATTTATCATTTATGCAAACTGATACTACAGAAGACATTCACTCTCAATGTAAACATGGTGATACAGTGCATAGGGCAAGGACAACCTCAATAGCAGTTTGCATTTAATACTTGTGATGAAGAGGACTTACTGGTTGAGACAAGTTCCTTGTCCACCACCATGATGCTTCCAAGGTTGACCACCCTGAGCTGGCCTTGTGGAGTCACTGCAAAGTTCTCGTACTGGAAGTCCCAGAGGAAGATCAGCCACTTGTCACAGGAGGAGTAGAAGTCCTCCACCATCTGGAGGACTTTAATGGCCACGCCCACCCTGTCTTCCCAGGATGCAGGGAGGTAGGCAGCCAGCGGTGAACCGCTGGTCTCAGTCAGGATCACTCGACCACACTCACCAAGGTACTCTGGGAAGTATGGCTGAAGTGACGGCACGGTTCTAAAAAACTGGAGAGATGAAGAAGGACATGAATTAGAGTATGAATGACATGTTTGTAAGAGAGAAGGAGAGAGACTTTGGACCCCAGCAATGTGTCGATGGTGACTTTGATGAAGATGGTGAAGATGATGATGAATAGCTAAGATAAGTCTCTGCTCCCATATTATGTCAGCAGAATTGAGTGACTTAATGCAACACTTGATACAACACTATTTATCCAACAAGGATTATCTACATATGAAAACAAATAAAATCTTTCAAATATGGAGAATATGCCATCACTTGAAAAAGTATCCACATTAATTCATGTGTAGCATCAATGTGTACCAGAAATGGCTGGAAGATAAGCAAATGTCATATTTTTTTATCCTTTCCTTTTTCCAAAAGGGTCCAAAATGTCTGCATGCCTCGAGCAAGTATCCCTAAAGCTCCAATATAATCTTGACTGAATTCAATGCAAACATTTAGGCATAGCTAAAGAACAAGATGAAAAATGCTTAAGTTTGAGAAGACGGAAGAACCTTGGGCCTATCTACCTTTAGCAAGGCTGGTTCAGGATCAACAGCCAATGTTGTGGCCAGGAAAGCCATCTCCATGGACTCCAGCCCAGTTTTCCTCCGAGTCACTCCATACAGGTGCTTCATCAGCTCAAAGAAGTCTGGACTGGCGCAGGTGGTGGCACTGTACAAAAACCATCAAAACATTGCATTTCATTCTCATCTTGTGTGCTTATGACACTTATCATAGACATCAAACCAAGTACTGTTGCTCCTAAATGACTTTCCATCTCACTTAGTTATCTCTCCATGAATTTGAAAATTGAAGTGATAGGGATTCATCTATATGTGATGCTAATTTGCCGCTTGCCATTACTTTTATTGTACTCTACAAATCCTTGGCTTGATTGGCAGGTGTGTTTGCACATTCAGGCATTGCAGGAATCTTGTACAGATAGGGATCAGTGCAGCATCAAATGAGGGTTCATGAACTTGTTGATGACGAGTCCCGAGTATACTCGGGCAGGTGTCTATGGGAAATACGTGTTTAGCAAAATCAATTCAATTCAATTAAATTCAAACTTTATTTCATTTTTCGAAAAGAACATAAACATTTCACTTTCTTTGGTAACAGAGAATAAGGTTACATATAATCAAAACAAAGTAAATTGAGAAAACATAATTGTGGAACCTTGGGGTAAAACAAATAATGTTGTAATGAAAATTGACTGAAGTGATATATAGACGATATAACATTACACAAAATATCGAACAATGGAGGGACCCATTAAAAAGGTAATGCTTGTAGAATGTGGGCCCCTCAGGTACAGAATGTCACTAGAAAATGAACTGATGCAAAAAGGGGAAAAAATTGGGAATAAAGTCAGATAAAACTAGACTTGGAATTTGTCAAGACTGACAAATTAGGTGATCCGATTTTTTTTTAATCGATGATTCGAGTCCTAATCGCAATAGGCATGACCATACAGGTTTCATCTGTGTTTAATGACATTGACCGTGTGATGTTTTAATTCTCATTTAGAAAAGAGAGTCAGGTCTGCCATCTTTGGTACCAATTTCAGTATACACTATAACGAAGATACAGAATGAAACATTTATGACATTTGACCCTAATTTACCTACCCAAGATGGTGTTCGATCAAGTAGTTGTTATCTTATAATAATGTACGTGACATGAACTAAACATGTGCAAAATATGGGGGTAATAGGGAATGTCTTTCTTGAGTTATTGCAAAGAAAGTTGCAGAAAGAAAGTAACATGAAAATACATCGAAGCTAAGCTTTTGCGAAGTTTTTCGACGTGATTTCGATGTCGCATGAAAAAGAGTGGGCAAAGAAACGATAGCGCAAAGTCTCAGCTACAACATATTAAAATCTGGGAGAAATTCACAGAAGAGTAAGTGAGCTAGTGTTCGATAAAGACAGTCATGTCAATTTTCATTTCCAGAAAAATTCCCTCCCATAGAGATAACACGTAAACTGGTTAAATTTGACAAGGTTACATTATATCTATTTTCACGAGGTGAAGACATCATCCGATTAAAACTTTGATTGAAGAAAACTTAAAGAGTATTACATTGGCTACAACATACTAAAATCTGGAAGAAATTCACCGAAGGGTAATTGAGCTAGTCGTCGATAAAGACAATCATGTCAATTTTCACATCTAGAAAAATTCCCTCCCATAGAGATAACACGTCATAATGAAGATAAAGAAAGAAGTACATATGACCTTTGACCCTACTTTGCACAGACAAGATGGCATCTGAGCAAAAAGTGGTTATTTTGTGAAATGATTCTTGTAACATGGTCTTTACGTATGCAAAATATGGGAAAGATAAGACATGTATTCACCAAGATACAGGATGAACCATTTTTGACCTTTGACCCTAATTTACATACCCAAGAAGGTGCCCGATCAAGTAGTTGTTATTTTATGAAATAATGTACGTGACATAAACTAAACATGTGCAAAATATTGGGCTGATAGAGCTTGTTTTTCTTGAGTTATTGCAAAGAAAGTTGCAGGAAGAAAGGAATATGAAAATACATGGAAGATAAGCTTTAATTTCAACCAAGTTTTTGGGCATGATGCCGACTCCGTATGAAAAAACGAAGGGCACACTTACAATAGCCCAAAGTCTCAGCTACAACATTCTAAAATATGGGAGAAATTCACCGAAGCATAAGTGAGCTAGTGCTCGATAAAGATAGTCATGTCAGTTTTCATTTCCAGAAAAACTGCACTCACATAGAGATAACACGTAAACTGGTCAAATTTAACAATGTTACTTTTAATCCCTTTTTACGAGGTGATGCCGTCATCCAATCAAATTGTTGTTATTATATATCTGAAAGACCATTTAATAAACTATAACATATTGAAATTTGGACGAAAATCAACTAAAGAATAAGTGAGATATGCTTGAATGAACTTGAAATTTGATGACGTCATTTTGAAAATTTACTTTTTTTACTTTATTAAGAAATTTGATACCTTTTAATCATTTTTTCAGCATCGCCAACCCATGAAATGACATGTACAACTCATCAGCTTTCAGAATATGTAAAGAAAATGGGGGGTCACCGTCCATCCTGACGAGTAAAATCGGATTTAAAATTGGCAGTTTTTTGGCATTGTTGCACTGTATATCGCCATTGACGCGCGCGCGGAATTTCAACTTTGACGGGCCCGTTTGACGTCATTTTGAATCGGATTGACTTGAAACTTGGTAGAAATATTCCTTGACATTTCAGATATCCGATCGGAGTGAAAAAACGGGAAATTTCTATTGCATATAAGCTGTGCGTGCGTATATGCGCGCGCGCGTACGCGTCCGTCCGATTTTTTCAATTTTTCAAAAAATGCTCCAAATGGTCTGAAACGTGTGCAAAAAACTTTTGAGCTAGATTGGAGCATACAAATATTTCAACGCGCGCGTACGCGCACGTTTTAAGAGTACAGATGAATTTTGAGAAAATGAGTAGAATCACCTTGATACGAACTATATGTGAGGTAAATTTCATAGAAAAATTCCATTCCATTAATGAGATATGAATGAGAATGTGTTTTCATATAATGACGTCATAGTGACGTCACGATCGACTGATCGCTATAATTTTATTAGATTTGTCGTCTTTTGGACATGATACATATATGGTATAATTTTGACATTGATAGGATCAGGACTTTCTGAGCTAACCTCTACACAACATTTGAGCAGAAAGAATTTTTTGTGACAACGGGAAGTTTAACACTAGAGATTGTAATTTGTCATCACTGACAAATTAAGGTGATCCGATTTTTTTTTAATCAATGATTCGAGTCCTGATCGCAATAGGCATGACCATACAAGTTTCATCTGTGTTTAGAGACATTGGCCGTGTGATGTTTGCATTGTCATTTAGAAAAGGGAGTCATATCTGCCATCTTTGGTACCAAATTCTGTATACACTGAATAACGAAGATACAGCAATGAATACATATGACCTTTGACCCACCTTTGCACTCCCAGATTGCATCTGATGAAATAGTGGTTATTTTGTGAAATGATTCTCGCGACATCGTCTATACGTGTGAAAAATAAGGGAAATATAGGACAGGTATTCACTCAGATACAAGATGAAACATTTATGACCTTTGACCCTAATTTACATACCCAAGATGTTGTCCGATCTAGTAGTTGTTATTTTATGAAATAATGTACGAGACATGAACTAAACATGTGCAAAATATGGGGGTGATAGGGCGTGTTTTTCTTGAGTTATTGCAAAGAAAGTTGCAGAAAGAAAGAAATATCTCAATGCATAGAAGATAAGCTTTAAATTCAACCAATTTTTTATCGTAATCCCGACATCGTATGAAAAAACGAAGGCAACAAAACGTTAGCGCAAAGTCTCAGCTACAACATATTAAAATCTGGGAGAAATTCACGGAAGGGTAAGTGAGCTAGTGCTCGATAAAGACAATCATGTCAATTTTCATATTAAAGAAAATTCCCTCCCATAGAGATAACACGTCATCACGAAGATACAAAAAGAAGTACATATAACATTTGACCTCAATTTGCACAGACAAGATGGCATCTGAGTAAAAAGTAGTTATTTTGTGAAATGATCCTTGTAACATGGTCTTTGCATGTGCAAAATATGGGACAGATAGGACATGTATTTACTAAGATACAGGATGAAACACTTATGACCTTTGACCCTAATTTACATACCCAAGATGGTGTCTGATCAAGTAGTTGTTATTTTATGAAATAATTCACGTGACATGAACTAAACATGTGCAAAATATAGAAGTGATAGAGGCTGTTTTTCTTGAGTTATTGCAAAGAAAGTTGCAGAAAGAAAGAAATATCTCAATACATCGAAGATAAGCCTGAATTTCAACCCAATTTTTTGACGTGATTCTGACATCGTATGAAAAAACAAAGGGCACACTTACGGTAGCGTAAAGTCTCAGCTACAACATATTAAAATCTGGGAGAAATTTACCGAAGCTTAAGTGAGCTAGTGCTCGATAAAGATAGTCATGTCAATTTTCATTTCCAGAAAAACTGCACTCCCATAGAGATAACACGTAAACTGGTCAAATTTGACAAGATTACTTTCAATCCATTTTTACGAGGTGATACCGTTATCCAATCAAATTATTGTAATTTCATGTTTCAAAGAACATTAAATAAGCTACATCATACTGAAATCTGGGTGAAAATTGACAAAGGACTAGTGAGATACGCTCGAATAAACTTGAAATTTGATGACGTCATTTTGAAAATTTACTTTTTTTATTTTATTAAGAAATTTGATATCTTTTAATCATTTTGTCAGCATTGCCACCCCATGAAATGACATGTACAACTCATCAGCTTTCAAAATATGTACACAAAATGGGGGGTCACCGTCCATCCTGACGAGTAAAATCGGATTTAAAATTGTCATTTTTTTGGCATAGTTGCACTGTATATCGCCATTGACGCGCGCGCGGAATTTCAACTTTGACGGGCCCGTATGACGTCATATTGAGTCGGATTGACTTGAAACTTGGTAGACATATTCCTTGACATTTCAGGCAGCCGATAAGTGTGAAAAAACGGGAAATTTCTATTGCATATGAGCTGTGCGTGCGTATATGAGCGCGCGCGTACGCGTCCGTCCAAATTTTTCAATTTTTCAAAAAATGCTCCAAATGGTCTGAAACGTGTGCAAAAAAAATTTGAGCTCGATTTGAACATACAAATATTTCAACGCGCGCGTACGCGCACGTTTTAAGGTATAGATGAATTTTGAGAATATGAGTAGAATGCACTTGACCTGAAATATATGTGACGTAAATTTCATTGAAAAACTCTTTTCCATTAATGAGATATGATTGAGAATGTGTTTTCATATAATGACGTCATAGTGACGTCACGGTCGACTGATCACCATGATTTTAGTTCGATTGCCGTCTTTGGGAGACGATACATATATGGTATAAGTTTGACATTGAAAGGCAATGCACTTTCTGAGCTAACCTCTGCACAAATTTTGTCCAGAAACAAAGAAAGAAAGATTCCGTACAGATACAGAAGGTGATCCGAGAGGATACTCGGATCACCTAACAAAGAATCCGTACAGATACAGAAGGTGATCCGAGAGGATACTCGGATCACCTAATGAAGCTAAGCTTTGATTACTTAAGCCGAGTTTTTCGACGTGCTTTTGACGTCGTATGAAAAAACGGAGGACACATTACGATAGCGCAAAGTCTCAGCTACAACATATTAAAATCTGGGAGAAATTCATCGAAGGGTGAGTGAGCTAGTGCTCGATAAAGACAATCATGTCAATTTTCACATCTAGAAAAAATCCCTCCCATAGAGATAACACGTCATAATGACGATAAAGAAAGAAGTACATATGACCTTTGACCCCACTTTGCAAAGACAAGATGTCATCTGAGCAAAAAGTGGTTATTTTGTGATATGATCCTTGTCACATGGTCTTTACGTGTGCAAAATATGGGAAAGATAGGAGATGTATTCACCAAGATACAGGATGAAACATTTATGACCTTTGACCCTACTTTACATAACCAAGATGGCATCTGATCAAGTAGTTGTTATTTTATGAAATAATGAACGTGACATGAACTAAGCATGTACAAAATATGGTGTTGATAGGGTATGTTTTTCTTGAGTTATTGCAAAGAAAGTTGCAGAAAGAAAGAAATATTTCAATACAACGAATATAAGCTTTAATTTCAACCACGTTTATTGACGTGATCCCGACATCGTATGAAAAAACAAAATGCACACTAACGATAGCCCAAGGTCTCAGCTACAACATATTAAAATCTGGGAGAAATTCACCGAAGCATAAGTGAGCTAGTGCTCGAAAAAGACAGTCATGTCAATTTTCATTTCCAGAAAAACTGCACTCCCATAGAGATAACACGTAAACTGGTCAAATTCGACAAGGTTACTTTCAATTCATTTTTATGAGGTCATGCTGTCATTCAATCAAAATTGTGTTATTACATAACTGATAGAGTATTAAATAAGCTACAGCATACTGAAATCTGGGTGAAAATTGACTAAGGATAAGTGAGATACGCTCGAGTAAACTTGAAATTTGATGACGTCATTTTGAAAATTTACTTGTTTTGATTTATTAAGAAATTTGATATCTTTTCATCATTTTTCCAGCATTGCCAACCCATGAAATGACATGTACAACTCATCAGCTTTCAGAATATGTAAAGAAAATGGGGGGTCACCGTCCATCCTGACGAGTAAAATCGGATTTAAAATTGGCGGTTTTTTGGCATTGTTGTACTGTATATCGCCATTGACGCGCGCGCGGAATTTCAACTTTGACGGGCCCGTATGACGTCATTTTGAGTGGGATTGACTTGAAACTTGGTAGAAATATTCCTTGACATTTCAGACATCCGATCAAAGTGAAAAAACGGGAAATTTTCATTGCATATGAGCTGTGCGTGCGTATATGTGCGCGCGCGTACGCGTCCGTCCGATTTTTTCAATTTTTCAAAAAATGCTCCAAATGGTCTGAAACGTGTGCAGAAAAATTTTGAGCTCGATTTGAGGATACAAATATTTCAACGCGCGCGTACGCGCACGTTTTAAGAGAAAATATGAATTTTGAGAATATGAGTAGAATGCGCATAACTTGAAATATATGTGACGTAAATTTCATTGAAAAAATCTATTCCATTAGTGAGATATGATTGAGAATGTGTTTTCATATAATGACGTCACAGTGACGTCACGGTCGACTGATCACTATTATACATTAGATCTGTCGTCTTTGGGACATGATACATATATGGTATAATTTTGAAATTGATAGGAAGAGGACTTTCTGAGCTAACCTCTACACAAATTTTGTCCAGAAATAAAGAAGAAGAAGAAGAAGAAGAAGAAGAACCAACAAAGAATCCGTACAGATACAGAAGGTGATCCGAGAGGATACTCGGATCACCTAACTAGAGATTGTAATTTGTCATCACTGACAAATTAAGGTGATCCGATTTTTTTTTATCAATGATTCGAGTCCTGATCGCAATAGGCATGACCATACAAGTTTCATCTGTGTTTAGAGACATTGGCCGTGTGATGTTTGCATTCTCATTTAGCAAAGGGAGTCATATCTGCCATGTTAGGTACCAAATTCTGTATACACTATAACGAAGAAACAGCAACAAGTACATATGACCTTTGACCCACCTTTGCACTCCCAAGATTGCATCTGATGAAATAGTGGTTATTTTGTGAAATGATTCTCGCGACATCGTCTATACGTGTGAAAAATATGGGAAAGGTAGGACAGGTATTCACTAAGATACACGATGAAACATTTATGACCTTTGACCCTAATTTACCTACCCAAGATGTTGTCCGATCTAGTAGTTGTTATTTTATGAAATAATGTACGAGACATGAACTAAACATTTGCAAAATATGGGGGTGATAGGGCGTGTTTTTCTTGAGTTATTGCAAAGAAAGTTGCAGAAAGAAAGAAATATCTCAATACATAGAAGATAAGCTTTAATTTCAACCAAGTTTTTATCGTAATCCCGACATCGTATGAAAAGACGAAGTAAACAAAACGATAGCGCAAAGTCTCAGCTACAACATATTAAAATCTGGGAGAAATTCACCGAAGCATAAGTGAGCTAGTGCTCGATAAAGACAATCATGTCAATTTTCACATTAAAAAAAATTCCCTCCCATAGAGATAACACGTCATAACGAAGATACAAAAAGAAGTACATATGACCTTTGACCTCAATTTGTACAGACAAGATGGCATCTGAGTAAAAAGTAGTTATTATGTGAAATGATCCTTGTAACATGGTCTTTGCGTGTGCAAAATATGGGAAAGATAGGACATGTATTCACTAAGATACGGGGTGAAACACTTATGACCTTTGACCCTAATTTACATACCCAAGATGGTGTCCGATCAAGTAGTTGTTATTTTATGAAATAATTCACGTCACATGAACTAAACATGTGCAAAATATGGAAGTGATAGAGGCCGTTTTTCTTGAGTTATTGCAAAGAAAGTTGCAGAAAGAAAGAAATACTTCAATACATCGAAGATAAGCTTTAATTTCAACCAAGTGTTTTGACGTGATGCAGACATAGTATGAAAAAACGAAGGGCACACTTACGATAGCCCTACGTCTCAGCTACAACATATTAAAATCTTAGAGAGATTCACCGAAGCATAAGCGAGCTAGTGCTCGATAAAGATAGTCATGTCAATTTTCATTTCCATAAAAACTGCACTCCCATAGAGTTAACACGTAAACTGGTCAAATTTGACAAGATTACATTCAATCCATTTTTACGAGGTGATGCCGTCATCTAATCAAAATACTGTTATTACGTTAATGAAAGAGCATTTAATAAGCTACAACATACTGAAATCTTGGTGAAAATTGACAAAGGATTAGTGAAATACGCTCGAATGAACTTGAAATTTGATGACGTCATTTTGAAAATTTACTTTTTTTACTTTATTAAGAAATTTGATATCTTTTAATCATTTTGTCAGCATTGCCACCCCATGAAATGACATGTACAACTCATCAGCTTTCAAAATATGTACAGAAAATGGGGGGTCACCGTCCATCCTGACGAGTAAAATCGGATTTAAAATTGGCAGTTTTTTGGCATAGTTGCACTGTATATCGCCATTGACGCGCGCGCGGAATTTCAACTTTGACGGGCCCGTATGACGTCATATTGAGTCGGATCGACTTGAAACTTGGTAGAAATATTCCTTGACATTTCAGTCATCCGATAAGTGTAAAAAAACGGGAAATTTCTATTGCATATGAGCTGTGCGTGCGTATATGTGCGCGCGCGTACGCGTCCGTCCAATTTTTTCAATTTTTCAAAAAATGCTCCAAATGATCTGAAACGTGTGCAAAAAAAATTTGAGCTCGATTGGAGCATGTCAACATTTTAACGTGCGCGTACGCGCACGGTTTAAGTGTAAACTGAAATTTGAGAAAATGTGTAGAGTGCGCTTGATTTGAACTATATGTGACGTAAATTTCATAGAAAAATTCCATTCCATTAATGAGATATTAATGAAAATGTGCTTTCATATAATGACGTCATAGTGACGTCACGGTCCATTGATCACAATGATTTTACAAAATCTGTCGTCTTTGTGACATGATACATATATGGTATAATTTTGAAATTGATAGGCAGAGGACTTTCTGAGTTAATCTCTGCACAACTTTTGTCCAGAAATAAAGAATCAGTACAGATACAGAAGGTGATCCGAAGGATACTCGGATCACCTAAAAAGTCAGCCCATCCTAAACGGGTTAAGTGAACAAGTAGTAAAAAGAAAAAATCTTCAACCACAGAGGTTGTTATCTCATTTGAATGCAGATTCTTTTTTTTTTTCATTCTCATACAGAAAAATGATGTAAATGTCATTTTTAAGTGACTACTAGTGAAGTTCAAAAAATACAATTACTTCAATAGAGATAACAAAAACCTTTTTGGAATCACTGCATTGGTAATCATTGAGAACTGAGCTTCTATTGTACAAATCTTGTTGATTATCATATTTAAATGAGTAACAAAAGCAGATATTTAGTGCATAAGGTCTGAACCTCTAACCTGACACCAACATGCACATATAAGGCTTGCTTGAAATTCAAGTCCCAGCACCTGTTTTGTCTGATTCCACTATTCAGTCACAAGGAGCAATACTATACATATTATTTATCATTTACAAGTCTCAAACAAATTCTATACCAATCTATTACATTTGGGATGAAAGATAAGATAAATTCTAACTTCTGAGCTCAAAAAATTTTGAGTGAGATATCATTCTGAATCCTGAAAAGAGGAAATTTGCGATGACAAACTGTGTGAAGTATAATTTCATTTTTTCTTTAAGTTTGAATCGTTCGTAAACTGACCTCATCTGGAATGGGCCATTTAAGGCAAACATCCCAGCATCTAGCTAACATTCTAAAGATTATTCCTTGCTTCAAAAACAAACAAACAAACAAACAAACAACAACAACAAAACCAAATTGGGACACAATTCCCAGACCTGATGATTTGATAGGTGTTTAGGACTACATTGTAGTCCCAATCTCCAAGTACAAATTGTATGTGGACATTCAATCACAGCATACAAGTTTGTGCAAAACAAATTCATGCTAATGGAGGCACAATGCAGTGGAATGATTAAAAAATTCATGATAAAAAAAAGCTATGAATAGAATTTTGAAAATGACCGACACATCACACTCATAGTTGACCTTTTCCCCTGACTTACAGTCATATAGTCATCGGAATATGGGCATTTTTTTTCTTTTTTAACACAGAAGATTTCTAAACTTAGAGGTATGGCTGAGGACTGTGTGGTAGCTACATAAGAAGCCACAGGATTCCACGGAGCCCACAGCGTATCTCTTGGAAGTAAGATTTCATGACTCCAACCACAAAGCACCTGTGTGTAAGCCTCAGGCTAATCCTGCGGATGCCCCATGACACCATTGCAGAATCCCTACAGCTTCCCCAGGTGTGCCATTCTCCCATCGGATGAGAGATTGAGGTACCCATATCATGTTTTATGTTTCACTTATCTTTAAGGATAAACCTGAGGTATGTTTCCTGTGAGGACATAATGATATTATGGTGGTATATAGCGCTATGTTTTTTACCAACTCTTTTACTCTCTATCTATGAATGGAGGCCAACTACTTTGAAGTGAAAGGTTCATATATTTGTTCTCAGTTTTCTGTGCTATGAAAGAAATATTTGCACTTGAAATCCATTTATATGAAGTATTTTGAGGTCATCCCTAGGGTCTCTTGAAATCTTAACTGGAACATATGACCCTGAGCAAACATCTCTGTGCTCCACATATGGAGGTTGGAACCACCGCGATGCTTGACTTGTTTGCTGAACGTGATCAATCTATTTACCTAACAAGAGTTTCAACTTCAAGGTACACCTTTTTCCCCCCTTGTCAATCCATTGAGAAAATCCTGTTTGTGCATACCTCCATCACCCAATGACGGATATATTTCCGACACTTACATGAGCCATGATAATTTTGCATGTACAGACCGACTGCACCCAGTCACACATTCCCAATTAAAATTTTCCCTTTTTTGACAGCTCTCACAATTAAAGTATTTCCTGTTATTGTTTGCATAGCATGTGTCACTGGTAAAACAGTCCTTTAAGATGATAAATTGATCTAGGCTTTGTGGTACCTGATCACCCTTCCATCTACAGATTTTTCTATGTTTGCCTTACAATCTTTGTATCTTTCATCCAAAGATTCCCCTGGAGCGGACACACAATAGCAGGCCTAGGAGTGTCCTTCCCTTAACCCTCAGTTCTTATTGTCTAGGTGAGATGTGACAGTGTGAGTAGAGGCATGATGTCAACCTTCACAACTATACAATATACCTTTAAGTCTAGAAATCAAACAGATCCATATTAGCATCCCAATAACCCCCCCCCCCTCGTTACAACAAATACACATGTGTGCATGATGTGCAAATATACCGAGACAAGGGCATTCAAAATAAACATCCACATCCTCTTCCCCTTTTAAGGCCACACTGACTTGGATTTTACTTCCTTTTATAAGTGTGTATGCTTTCCCCTCTCTGCCCACAATGCTACATGAGGTCGAGACTCATTCATGGCAGACTGAAGACACGACACTCTCCAAAAATACAGATCAGTCACCTGTTCACAATGTGTAATCATCCTGGGGTTTTTTCCCCTCTCATTAGCAGCTAATGTTATATGAGAAAAACGTGAGGAAGGGCGGTTAGATACAAACTTGTGCAAGTGTAGCAGTCAAGCCTAATCAAGTTGCACAGAAAAGATATTAATCCATGTATCTCAAATCTGGTACTGTGA
This sequence comes from Diadema setosum, assembly GCF_964275005.1. NCBI lineage: Eukaryota > Metazoa > Echinodermata > Echinoidea > Diadematoida > Diadematidae > Diadema > Diadema setosum. The sequence goes on from NC_092698.1 coordinate 35,386,183, forward strand.
CTCATTTATCACAGCACTGAGAACTACAACTCTCCTCCAGATGAAACATGAGGGACTAGCCAGCTTACAGCATCATATATTTCTTCAAACCAGGTGCAGAATTAAGGGCTCGAAGCAATAATGCTGTGATGTAGATTGAAGTAGTCCGTTTCTTCAAGAAATGTTCTCTGGCAGTTTCAGTATCAATTCCTAATCCAATCGGTCTCCTGTCACTTCAATAAAGCTGTGGTTTCAAGCGACTCCCAAGAAAGGGCGAACCCTACCACAGCAATTGTTTTCTGCTTATTTCAACAGGTGAACTATGTCAAAATCTGAATACACTATATTTGAGAACAAAGTATTAAACAAAATCAACTAAAGATAATCTTTTCTTCTCGGCAAGCTGACTGACAGCCACGATTTGTATTCTTGACCCCTTGCAATTTCAACTTGTATCTTTTGCCTTTTTTTTTTAATGAGTCCCTTTAAACCCGTGTCTGAGCTTTGTCAGCTTCCTGGTTTTCATGACCTGAAATCACAATAGCAGTCTGGCTCTGAGTTCACCTTTAACATGCTACTTCAATCTAGAATACAAGAAAAATGAGAGAGAAAGGCAAAAAAAAATATCACATTGAGTCACTGTAATATTTTGACATTTCTCTGCTCTTTTACCTAGTTTACTATATTCCTCGTGTTCCTACTGAAATCACAATAGTAGTCTGGCTCTGAGTACACCTTTAACATGTTACTTTAGTCTAGAATACAAGAAAAACAAGAGAGAAAAAGGCAAAAAAAAAATCACATTGAGTCACTGCAATATATTGTTTATATTTCTCTGCTCTTTTACCTGGTTTACTATATATTCCTCATGTCCCTACAGCAGCATGTCAAAGTTGAATCTGAGATTGATGATCTTTAAACTATATACTGTAAAAAACCAGAAACATTAGTGTAAATTTTAATTTTGCGGATTTTGCCAGAGCCATGAATCACAAAATTAAGATGTATGCGAAAGTTCTTGTTTACACTATAGGCCTATGCATTGAATGCCAGAAGTAATATGTAAACTTTCATGTGAAAATGTCTTGCTTTAAAGTATTGGTTTGGATGTGGACTTAAACAAACAATGTCAGTAGAAAGAAGTAAGCTTAACCCGTTGAGGACGGACTGATTTTGCTACAACACGAATTTCCTATAGACACCTGCCCAAGTATATTCCGGACTCGTCCTCAGCATGCAGAGCAATCATACGATGGAAAGAATTGAACCTCTATTATTCTCACCAGTGCAATGTTCTACACATAAACAGGATTGTAATATCTGTTCTCATTTATTTTTCTTATCTTAGAAAAAAAATCAAGATGGATAGATTTTTTTCAAGGTGATAGTGATTGCAATAGTTAATGATTAGTCTGTGTCAACACATAAGAACTGATGGTTTTGAACCACTCTGCAGAAATCAATTTTCAAAGACTTTTAGTTTTGGACGTGCGTGAATTGGACTTGGGATCTGATACTTGCCACTCTTAAAGGGAAGGTAAACCCAAAGAGCAATGTGGATTGAGTGAAAGCAGCAACATTAGTAGAACACATCTGTGAAAGTTTGAGGAAAATCGGACAATCGATGCAAAAGTTATGAATTTTTAAAGTTTTGGTGTTGGAACCGCTGGATGAGGAGACTACTAGAGGATATGATGTATGAGTGGACAACAATACAAAGAAAATATAAAGGATATTCAACAAAAATTAACTTTTCTAGAATTATGAAAGAGCAGTGGACCAACCGCTTTCAGAAAGCAGGGGGAATAATTGCTACCCTTAACATATGTCAATATCAAGTTGATGGAATTTGTAATTTTCATGAAAAATGGATTTTTGTAGTATTTTCTTTATATTTTCTTGATATTGTAGTCCACTCATACGTCATAACCTCTAGTAGTCTCCTCATCCAGCGGTTCCAACACCAAAACTTTAAAAATTCATAACTTTTGCATCGATTGTCCGATTTTCTTCAAACTTTCATTGATGTGTTCTACTAATGTTGCTGCTTTCACTCAATCCACATTGTTCTTGGGGTTTATCTTCCCTTTAAAATCAACATACAACAACAGACAAAGGAAGTTTGTATGAGTACAGAAACTATGGGAAGGTTAGAATCTTCTTTTTCTAAATGATGTATGTGTCAATGATCACATTTAATATGTATATTCTTGCTGCGATGGGTTCTGTAATGTGCACCTTCTCAGGGCCTTATAATACCATAAGGTAATAAAAGTGTTTCCCTGCAAAAAAAGAAAAAAATGAAGTCCACATTTTGAGTTGTACTCTTGTAGCAGTATGAATTGTAATTGTATATATATATATATATATTTTCTTATTTCTGGACACAATCCTATGGAACAATGTTTTTTTTAATATCTATCCATTCAGCTTAATGGAAACAAGAAAAAAAAAAACTAGTGTCATGAAACAATGTTTAACATTCAAAAGTAAAGATCACACAGTTACAGGGGCGAAGCCACCTTTTTGCTTGACTGCAGCAACTTGACAGTTCAAACAAGACTTTGTAAAGATGGTTAATTTGAGACACCATTCAAATAAAAAAAAAAGAAGAAAAATACCAGTAAATGGTTCGGGATGGGGTTTTGATGCGGTATCCATTCATTCATTTTACAATAACCTACCTAGCAAAACCATATAAAATGGGGTGAGGAAAAAAAAAGAATCAGTCAATAGAAAATTTCATTGAAATGTTGTCAAATTCTTACCTTTGTGTGCCCCTTTCATCTTTTTTTCTTTTCTTTTCTTTTTTTTTTTTGTCTGGTGCCAGTAATGGCAGTAAGAGGTAGCCAAGTACAAGGGCAGGGGACTATTATTCTTGGGATAGTGTTACAGTAGCACTTCAAAAGACGCCCTCCGACCAAAAACATCCCAAACCCCAAGGTCTGGTTTGCCTGGTCTTTTATGTTTGTGGCAGGGCGGTTCAGCCTGGGCGTCCTTTGGGTGCTATGGATATGTTTTTCATTTAAATTGGGGTGGGAGTTATGGTCTTTAAAGGAGCACACCAGTTTGACTGGGAATACCCTTAATGAAAACAACACTTCCTGCCTCTTTCAGTGGAAGCTATGGACAGTACAGGTTTGGTTTAAATGTTTTTTGCAACTTAAAGAAGTTTGCTTGAAAGACAAACTGGCTGTAAATAATTTCTGTGAAAGTACATTAACATAACGATGAGAGTTATAACAAACTCAGATGATTGACAAATTGCCCTGCATTGACGTAAATAAGCACTGAATTGATCAGTGTTTTAGTAGTAGCCATGAAAAAAAAAATCATGAATTTGAATAAACTCAGATGAGTATTTAAAAAAAAAAAGCACAACAGCACAGTAACTCCCTCTGGATGATTCCATTCAACTGACTTGGTCACATGACTCTCAGAGCTCATCCCCAGAATTCCAGTCTCTGCCAACATTAAGACAAAAACGGGTGGATTTTGCTGTTTTCCTGACTAATGCATGCACATCAAAGTCTCATGTCAAATTGAAATGTATATAAAGTACAATTCCTTGAAATGATGCATAAAGATGGGGAAATTTTGAGAAAATAAGTTGATGAATTTGCAACATTTCACACAAAGGAAGGAATGCTTGTCTCTCCTAGTAAGACATTCCCTTTAAAGGATGGAGCATTGAAGTATTGCTTGTTGCATGTGTGTCTTATAATCAGACATGACAAGCCTGTAGACATGTTAAGAAAACCATTGCCAAAAGTTTGGATGTACGCTACAAGAAGGAGGCACATGTTGTTGGAGAAAATGTTTCAAAACAGGATCTTAAAGGGTGCGGTAGAACATTTTCTCTTTCTTTTGTTGAGCAAAAAAATAAGAAGATGAGAAAATGTTGTCCTAAAATGCTATTTCTGGTCACATTAAGACCCACCACATTAGGTATGACATCATTCATGTATGTATACTTGTAGTCATTAGAGCTATGCTGGTAGAATCCACCCTAATCCTTGTTTTCCAGGATTTGATTTGACATATTAATCCTTCTCCAGGGGTGCCTTCACTAGCCTTGAATTGGCCCTGAGTCAAAGCTTTAGTCACTGGCACTGTTTCTTCCTAGTTGCCATGGTGATGAAAGCACCAATTTCAGCTTGAATCCCCTTGTTTGGACATTTCTAGCATTATTACATTGCAGCCCCAGTGCTACGGTGCAATTAACTCACTGATAAGAGGCCAAAGCTTAACGGTCATCGAAGCGCTGTGCGGAGGGAAGGACAAAAAATCTCGAAAGTTCACCTCCTCGTATCTCCCTTATTTTACCACCAAATCCCTTGAAACTTCACACATATATCAAATATGAATATATCATCCTTCATATGATTTTTGGGCGAAAACGCTGATGTATCTTTCGAGATATGTGTATTTTTCTGCTTGAGTCGACTGTGGGAAAGGGTTACGATTTTTTCCCGACACAAGTCTGCGCCTGCATGAATATGCATTTGATCAACATATTACTAGTCTGTATACACCAGACTCACTACCTGCGAAGTCTCGTGTTTGTGCAATTAGTAGTTAGGTAAAAATAAGAGCAAAAAGACAACCAACTTTAAGAGAAGATACTGGACATGCACAACTAGATCATCCTCCTGCGCATGCGTTTTCTACTGGTGAGTGCACGCTTAGCCAATCAGCGGTGTCAGGCTCGGCGCAATGCGACAGAGGTCGATTTTCGGTCAGCAGGGTGGTGAGTGGGCAAGAGAGGAACCCTGCTTTGTGCTTCAACTGTTTCAAGCAGCACAAAAACCAATACATCGGACTGCGTATTCCTTACGCCATGGATTTTACGTGGGTCACAAGTGACAGTGATCTCGATTTTTTCCAGACATAGCTGTGCGCCAAATGATACAGAAAAGATATTTGGAGAGCAGCATGGATATACTACCATAAGTCATATACCGAAGTTTCATTTTTGTGCAATGAAGGAAAATGTGAGAAAATAACACTTGTTTTGAGACCAAATTTTCTGTTTTGGAAGCTAAGTTTCGACATTATTTTCACACGTTTATCCTCAATAAAACCCCAAATAACTAACATTACGAGTTAGAGAATAGTTTCTTCTTCAGTTTGCTGTATAGATTTAATCATTTGATGGCTTTGAGGTGAGATATTGCGATTGTCCTGCAACACTTCCCCAGCGGTTTTACGCACACAAGCTGTCTACTTTTTGCAACTGAGGCTTCGAGGTCATAAGCTTTTGGCGAGTTAATTGCACCCTAGCGCCGCGCCTGATTGAAGCAGATAATATTCTCATCCAAAGTTACCTGCAGGAGCACTTAAATGCAATTTGCATGAACCTTTCAGAGTTTGGAAAGGCCCTTTTCAGCTGCTCCAGTGAAAGTGTCATCAGTGGAGTTTTATGGGATAGCTGTGAGCTTGGCAACTGGCAAAAAAAAAAAAAAAAAAAAAAAATGTTTAGATTCTTTTCAGTCCAGGAACACATTTCCTGAACCTCAAGGAATACTTCTCGGATAATGGAGAAATAAAAAGAATTGGGCCATGCCAACAGAACATATGAAAGATGTAGGTTGTCACTAATATCCACTGGCAAATAGAAACTGGTTTCCATTAGGTTTATCACAAAAAACAGTGATACATAACTTGGTCAACATCTGGTGCAGATGTATAGAAGAGAAAATCTTGGCAGAAGCATAAAGCAGACTTACAGGAAACATGGGACAGGTGTCCACCCCTTCCGTGCAGCTGGTTCTTCAGCATGCTAGAGTAACATGGTGGAAGTGGGGATTGGGGTGGGGTTGGATGGGAATCCTTTGAATCTTTGGCATTTGTTAACATTTTATTTATTTTTTACCTGTGTAGACAGTTTTATAATAGTGAAAGGTACATGCTAAGATCTTGTGGCTTGTAAAGAGCAAAGATTTAGAGGCACTGCCTAAAAACTTAGCAAAGAATGGTAAATGGCATGTACTGCTGCAAACAATTAAATGCCTAACTGTTCAATAATAATGAACATATTGAATTTATAAAGCTGAAGCTGTCGACTGATATGGGACTGTGAAGGATCTTTGCCCATTTTATGTCATATCTATGTTGAATTCTTTTAACCCATTGAGGATGAGTCCTGAGTACACTCGGGCAGGGGTCTATGGGAAGTACTGTAAAACATGATATATTCGCGGCACGAAATTTTCACGAATTGGAGCCGAAGGCCTTTTTCATGGTATGAAATTTTCGCAAATTGCCACTGGTGTTCAATGCATATAGCGTAGATAAGGAATTTCGCGTGCATTTTAATTTCGCAAATTTTGGCGCTCGCGAAATTCGCGAAATTAAAATGCATGCGAACATTCCTCATTTTACAGTACGTGTTGCAGCAAAATCAGCCTATCCTCAATGGGTTGATATCAATTTGACAGGGCCTTTTAAATACTGAATAGAACTATTCAGGTACTACATCTCTGTTGATGGTACATTCATTATTTCAACTGTTTTTCCTTCTCATTATCATGATTATGCTCAACATTACCATTAACGCCATTATACTTGATATCAGGATTCCCAAATAGCTGTCATTAAAAATAACATCATCTTTTTTTATCACAGAGACAATAAAACAATGCTCACTTATCCCCACAGCCCTTTTCCCCCCACAGTTACCATTGGCAAATCATCCCTCCACATGGTGCATCATTGTTATTGTATTATTCACAGCCAGGGTAGAGAGAAACTGTCATCCCAAGAACTTTGGACAGATCATCATCGCTTCAAGTTCAACAGCCTGGGTGATGTTGTGCTATCAATACCATCTGAGTGCAAATGGCATATGCCCCCCCCCCCAAAAAAAAAAAAAAAAGAGAGCAGAGAATACCTCGATTCAACTCTAGCAAGTGCACTATACGGAAAGGGGGGTGGGGTAGCAACAGGAGGCCAAGAGCTGGTGAAAGGAAGCAAAGAGGCCAAGGGTCTGAAATTAATGTCAAAACCAGAAAGCGCTGCTCTACAAAGTCATTTGTCATCACATCCAATTCTCATCACAGAGGATGCACCCTCTAACAGATGCTGTTCATGATGACTGTGAGCCTCCCATTTTTTTCTTTTTCTTTCCTGAGAGGCCGTGCTCCAATTTGGTTTCATACTTCTGATTGAATTTCAGCATCTCTTCCGCAAATGTACTTTGCGGACGAAGATGGATGTGATTAAAGATCTGGGCTAGGGCTTAGCCAACACTGTTTTTTTTTTTTTCACATTTGGTTTCCTTCAGTTTCAGAAAAAAAAAAATCATTCAAATGCTACTATTGATCATATTTCCCCAGTGCCTGAGACTGGAGAGTTGAACTTGAAAAAAATGAAAATGATTGCTTAGAGAAGGCGAGACTGATGGTGAGAATCTCTGAAAGACGGGAAGAGTCTAAATTTGTATAATCTATAACTGAAACCTGACTGTGAAAGTCTTGTCATCATTTCATCATGTTTTCATAAACATGAAAAAAAGGACTTAAAGTTCATCACTGCTCTCAAACAGTAATGCATACATTCTGGAGGCAATTCTACAATACTTTTAGTGACTGTACGCATGCATGATTGCTCATGTTTGTTACAATCCAATACAGATATTGGCATCATGCCTGTCCACAGCACTGATTTGTGGCCACAAGGGTACTGAAACCCACATCCATCCAACATGTGTTTGCTTCTTTTATAGCGAAACTATAATGATTATTTTCTTAAGAACTTAGATGCAGCCCAGCTTGATACACTGGCCTATATCACATTACAAGCACAGACCCAAGTTTGAGGGGAGAGGGATGAAAACAAAGAAAACTTGCTCTGTCAGACCACAGAACCTGGTATCTATTGTAATGGTCAATTGGTCAAGATAGCCAACGGCCATAACCTTTCTGCACCAAGATTAATCACGACTGGATTTCAGGTCAGTGGACCCTTTTCTCATCAAAATCTCATTTCATGAATCATTTCATTCATCGCTCTAAAGGGTAAGAGGAAGTTCAGATTGTGCTTGTGAAAATTCAAGCGGGAGAAACACTCCATAGAAATGATATTGAATTGTTCATGGGATTTTTCTTTTGGGAAAACAGAGATATCATATTTATATGTTAATTTTTGGCTGCCAGTTTCATTGTGACGCTGTCCAGTTCTTTAGTCTAATAAATCACTAAAAACCCCAATACACTGTGAGGGAATTCTCTTTCATTATTTTCCCTCATTATTCTACCACAATATTATGATGTCACTGCTTGTAACTAAAGCAAAAACCATCTCCTAAAAAAAAAAAATGCAAATGCAGAACAGTTGTAGGTAACCAGAATCTCTCTACAAGGAAAATAAAATCTCTTTCAGTGTCTGCAACAAGGTAGACATGCATCAAGAGTGATGGTGACGGCTTTGAGGCTGTTGCAGCATTACATCAAAATGTTTTGATTAATATCATTATTAAAGTGATGTGAAAAAATGTGTATAGATTAGAGATAAATTAGAGATAAACTCTTTGCCAAAGTGACAACCACAAGATATTTTTTTTTTCTCCCTGTGAATGAGATGAGAAAATGTGTGAGGCTACGCAATCAAACAGAAAATCACATCAAGACTCAGGAGACTAAACAACTGCTCCTTCAAAGAGCAACGTTTTCTCGTAAAAACAAAGTGAAACAAATCCTATAAACGAGGGAGCTCTTCAACGGCATCGGAGCACAAAGTGAGCTCTTCCTCCTGCACTAATTGGTGATGAATTGTTAGGAAATTACACCCATCATTCGGGGAAAGAGGGGGAATTAGAGCACCTCATTCAGCGAAGGCCACGACAGCCCCCAAATAATGAATAATGACATGGCAGGGCAGATCCCTTGGATCATACCTTGCCTTAAAGGGGGAGACGGAGGAAGATGACAAGATTGAGGAACACAGAAAAATGATTTACTGGGAGGAAGAGGGAGGGGAGGGAATGGATGTGAGTTGATGCAGTTGCAATCTTAGCTTGATTTCAGTTTGAACTCTAGCTTATTTTCATTTGACTTTACCACTTATTATCATAAAGCAGGGAAAATCTCATGACATTTAGGTATTTCACTGAGACTAAAGTAAACTGGTAGAAGTTCAGAGTTGAGAATTTAAAAGAATATTGAAGTACGCCCTTTTTATGCCATTTTGCCATCTACGGACCAAATGGAAAGCCAGGGGTCTGTACTGCCATGAGATGCAAATTCAAACTATTTCACAAATGTATCAAAGAACAGTAAAAAATGAGGCCCATAAAAATTAAAGGTACAATATTACTCTCCAGGACTTTCTGAACTGTGCCAAATGTTCAATACTGATAGATCTCACCCCTTCACTGTATCTGTAATAATGATGCCCCCCCCCCCCAAAAAAAAGGAAACTACTTCCACAAACTAGAAAAACAGGTAAATATGTAGGCACAGACACAACATATATTTTCTTGATACACTACAAAAGAAAAGACAAAGGAAGGATAAACAATTGAGGGAGGGGAGGTTAACGGGGCACTGTAATTTTGAAGCTGCATTTAATCCCTGGACCCCACGCATGAAAGATGCTGTCAACACTGGTATTGACCTAATCGGTGAATAGATGTAGCTCGAGATTCTAGTCTCTGGAGTATGGAAATAAGGCTATCAATGTATCATGCCAAAGGGAGGGAGGAGGGAGGGAGAAGGGATGCAGAACAAAAGGAGACAGACAGACAGACAGACAGACAAAGAGACAAACTGATGAATGAACAGCCGCAGACATGTAGCATGCAATCAGAGACAAAAATGCCCTATGAAATGTGTGGGCGCGTGAGAAAGCAAAGAAATTCAGGCAGACAGGAAAACAGAATGCCACTGGAAGAATGTGAGGGGTCAGTTTCATGGCCAAAATGATGTGAAGAATGTTAGTTGAGGAACTGTTGAAGGGACGGAACAAAACATACAGGCTCTCACTCACCAAGTATGATGTAGTAAAGCTATCGCAATGAAAAACAAAAAGGATATCTAGGAATACGAAATGGGGTGCTGCACGATTTGATGTAGTAATAGCTGATTGACTTTCAGGACAGTTGAGAGAAAATATATCTTGAGGTACAGTGAGATAGTGTGTAATATACTAAGCTAAAAGAACCAATCTATTACAATGTAGAAAATAGGAGGAAAAAAGAAGAAAAGATACAGAGATGAGAAGTAGATTCTCAAGGCCAGACACAGTTGACATACTAAAATATCTCTTAGGGTGCTAATTGATAATTGATGGACTGGAAATGAAACATCTCATCACAAGTAAGCGGTCTTCCCAGTCTGACTGAGTTGATGCTGTCATTTTCCCCTGAAGAGGAAACATCATCCACCTGTCGTATCAATGAAGAAATAATAGTTTAGTCTTGGGAGCATCATACATCCTGCCTCGAGGATGTCCCTCCTATGAGGAATTAACAGACAGGATACCTCACTCAACTGGTACTCGGCATGGCACGTGATTCCACTATCACCTCAGGTATCTCTTGATATACTTCCTTTTTCTTTTTCTTTTCTTTTTTTTTTTGGGGGGGGGGAGAGAGAGGGGGTCACTATTGTGCTTTACAACTGATTTGATGTGATTTCATTTAATTTGATATTGAAATAATTCAAATTAATATGATTTATGATTTCAAATTTCATTTCATTTGACCTGATATTATCTCACTGGATATTGACAAGTTTATATTAGACTAGATGAAATGAAATGAAATTAGACTGAATTAGATTAGATTTGATATAAAGCATATATACCAAATTTCATACGAAGTACTATGATACCAACTTCTGGAGAGTAACATGGGCAATACGGCAGTAATGTAAACAAATGACTTTATCTTTAAACTGATTGCACAATTAAGTGTTCTACATTTCTCTGTCACTTGGGAAAAGCAAATTGTTGCCCATGAAAATATAGGCCAGAGACTATCCAAGAGCAACCCTGAGGTCATACACATAAGCTTCTACTTTTGACATACCAATTTATTCTTATATTACACCAACTTGCCAATAGATGTGCACACGAAGGGAAGAAAGCATTTGGAAAATTCCTCCAATTTCTTATTTTATAAAAAAGAGTTGTTTTTTAAAGACAATGGAATGACACCATCCTGTGGGAGGATTCCAACAAAGTGTGGCTCACATGTAATGTAAAACAAGAAACAAAACATGACTGTTTGAGAACACAAAGAGAGGGGAAGCATGTCTAATTGCTGTAAATAATCCCAAACTATTTGACATCATCTCATGTACTAAACAGCAGGAGACAGGCAAGAAATGTTTGACCACAATGTCCTTCATAAAATCAGGTGTGCATGACTTCATCCCAAAATGTATTACATAACTGAGCCAATTTTGGCTCTCACCCATGCAATCTACTAAATGGGTCCATGTTCTAGAAAAAGAACTACAAATGTATATAGGTACAAAATCCATTTCCTGTTCCTAAATGCAGCTGCAGCAAAAAAAAAAAAAAAAAAAAAAAAGAAGAAAAGGAAAAAGGAACAAGTCATACTTTCAGCAGCTACTTTTGTATTGATATCAATCTTCAATGCACCACACGGAAGGGGTAGCCAAGGAGAAAAAGACATCATGCATATTTATTGGCTTTGCAAGTAATCCCCAAGGATGTAGTAAACATGTCAAAATCAAGTTCCTTCAAAAGGCACCGACACGTTTCACACTGAGTCTCTAGAGAGAGAGAGATAAAGAGCGAGAGAGGGAGAGAGAGAGAGAGAGAGAGAGAGAGGGGGGGGGGGGGGGGGAATGTAACTGTAAAACATTCCGGAAGATGAAAGCAAGGTATCCGCCATGTCTGTCACTATTAAAACAATAGAGATGCAGGATGTTATATTTCATCTGATTCTCTTGTGGGTCGAACTCTATGCTGCTCCACTTTCTGGTGATTACAGTTTGAAATGGAAGCATATGTTTCACACATTCTTCTTTACTGAAACAAAAGCTATAATGATGGCTAACATAGTCATGTTGGCATGAGCAGTTCTGCATGTTCTGGGAATCTATTTCCTCTGCATATCAAACACAAGCACAGGCAAAAATGTCTGGAAAAAACACAATTAACTACCCAGGAATGTATATTTTACTTTCTTTATCAAAACTGTGCCTGAAGCTCAACAACACCAACAAAGAAAAGGAATAAGATAGGTCAGTAGTAATAGTACGGAGGAGAATCAAAGACTTGGAAAAAAAAAAGGATGAAGAAAAAACTTGAAAAAAAGAAAAACCCATCCCAAATATTGAAAGCATATATCGGAAAAGGGATGCTGAATATACATTGGCCTTGGCTACAAATGAATGATGAGGATGGTGGTATCTGATGAGCTAATGGTGGATGAGTGGTAGATCAAAGTTGGGGACAGATCTGGCAGGAAAATGAATTTCATGGAACATCAATCATACTGCAGAGTGGTTTCAAACCCTTCACCTCTGACCCTCATGAACTTCATCGGTTAAAGTGGCAGCCCTCAGAAAAACTTGATCCTAGACCATTGAGACCTAGACCCTGTCTCCTTCTTTAAAAAAAATTCAGTGTTGTGTAAGAAAGAGATGTTCTCACTCTCATTTAATGACTGGCAAAGGCAACAAGAGGGACACAAGCAATAGGCAGAAGTAGAGGCTCAAACTTTGGGTCATTATTATATCTTTATCCTTTTTAAATGCAACTGATTGACAAATTGCCCTACATCAACGTAAATAAGCACTGAATTGACCAGTGTTTATTAGAAGCCATGACAAAAAATCATGGGCATACATACTCGGACAGGTCCATGATTTTTTTTTTTTTAATCATGGCTTCTGCTGAACACTGATCAATTCAGTGCTTACATGTATCTATGTTGATATAGAGCAATTTGTTGATCAGTTGCAATAATGACTAATAAAGTCGGATGACTTTATTAGTTTGATCAACTTATTACTTTTCTAAGCATTGACACCATAAGTTTAATCATAAACATCATACAATACTTTGTACATTCCGTAAACTTTATGATATTCTCGATATCTTGTATTTTTGCATGTTACGTCACTTTTGACATTGATATACTGTACTAAAAGCCTATATTATATTTTTGGAACCCACATCCTACAAGCTTTGCTTTTTAGTGGGTTCCTCATATTACACATCAATTATACGTCCTTATACATTTGTGCAATTTTGGTTCAAACTGACCATTGTGTTAAAAACATTTCTTTTTCAAAATCAAATGGATTATAAAACTTGTATGAAATGTAGAATATGGAACATGAATAAAAAAAATAAATAAAAAAGATACACACACACCCACACACACACACAAAAGAAATTGACACAAGAGTTTTATTAATTTGAACAAGATCATTATTGGCTTACAATCATGTTCAGAAAAGACATTCCTAACATTATGTAAAGAAATATAATAATCTATTGTATATATATATTTTTGTCTCAATGAATGGGATATGTGCATTATTTAATGAATAACACTATATGAAGGAAGATGTAACTTATTTTTTGTTGCATACATGTTCTGCCAGGAATTTATTTTTTTGCCAAAGTCCCCTCCTGCATTTAGACTGCAGATGACTCAGATGGCTATTTTTCAATTATATGCATCCTGAATGGTTCATTGTGCTGAGTATTAAATGTATAGAAGTAGGGTCAGAACAACTGCCAGGATTAAATTCTGAATATCTCATTCGCAGATGCTGTCCACGGATCCTTTATAGAATTGCAGTAACACTGTCAAATGAAAATGATAAACAGGAAGCATCGTTTAAGTCACAAGACTTTTCCTAATTTAATCACTGCATGACATTTTACTGAATACAAAACTACTACCAAAATATTCTTTGCCCAGCACACTATAAATCTTCTTGAGTGACTAGAATTAAATGTCCATCTAGGAAGAAGTAACTTAAAAGCCATAAAATAGTAAGTGAGTAGCAACTTCTTCCCATGATGAAACTCACAATGAATCATTAAAATAGTTTGACTGAGCCAGTACTCTTGCTTGAAACCCGATATCCATAAAGTCATAATGAACCCAAAATGGCGACTGAGAGTAAATCATCTGCCAACTAGTAGACCATCTCTATATTGGTATGCTGATGAGCCAAACCAAACCAAACCAAACCAAACCAAACCAAACCAAACCAAACCAAACCAAACCAAACCAAACCAAACCAAACCAAATCAAACCAAACCAAACCAAACCAAACCAAACCAAACCAAACCAAACCAAACCAACCAAACCAAACCAAACCAAACCAAACACAAAAGCGCAAAGCACAATGGGCCTCCACTTGCTGTCCCCTACTGTTTTAATAATGACAATATCGCTACAATGTATGTGACATGTTTCTTTATGACTCTCAGTTAACAAATAATCACAACTTTCAAAACTAAATGACTATGAAACACAAGTATAAGACTGACTAGGCAAAGCCAAACCCAGCTTGATCCAGGCCAGCAGAAGAAACCAACATATCACATTTCTTTAAGGAATCAACCTCCCGTGACATCAAATAAATTTTGCCTTTTTGGGAAACATCATCCACAATGAACAAACCTCTCTCATCAAAATATTTTTGTTTGTGACCAACTATCCTGTCTTGCATGTGGGTGCTTCTGCCATCAGAATCTCTTTATAATTCACAGGGAACACCAAGAAAACATCTTTCATGTGTAATCTAATGTGATATCTTTGGCAAAATGTCTAATGTAATATCTTCGGCAACAGAACATCCAGTTTCCCCTGGGATAAAGAAGGGACTTGTTTTCATTAAAATCTTAACAAGATCTTCTACGCCTGCCCGAGTATTACATCTCGTGCCAGAACTACTTTGTGTAAGATCCATCACTCAGCCCTACCCGCCACCAAAACAGGAAGTGATTTTGCGCTTCCAGTTACAACACTGAATAATTACTCCCCTTATGTTGCTAGGTGTTGAAAGGGAACGCTCTCCAAGGGAAGCTTAAAAAAAAAAATGACTGCAATGAAAAACTTACTGACTACCCTTTGTAAATGCACATCAACAACTTGCCATTCCTATACCTAATCTTACTTTTGATATAGAATTGAGAAAGAATGAAGTTTGAATTTGCATTCCCCTCCCCGAATTCATTTTTTATCTTTTTTGTTGTTGTTAATATCATAATGAAATTCCTTGTGAATGATTAACAATGCACACAACATGAATTCAAAGAAAAAAAAGGGGGGGGGGACTGGTCTTCAAATGTTTATGTTTAGAACAGTTCGCACCACCTTCACCTGAACTGTTGTTTATCATTTCTCGGATGATGAATATTGAAAAAAGCAACAAATAACATGATGATTACGAAGGCATAGGAGTAAGAAAAATGCACTTGATAAGTTTATAGTTCACCTACTTTCAATCTATTGTTCACAAAACAGAATAAAATTGCCATAGATCAAAAAAGCACATATTGATTGGTTACTTCTATGTAATACTTTAGATATCAGAAGCTCAATCAAGAATAATATATGCTTCTATCATTCCATCAACAGAACTTTCCCACAGATAAAGAGATGTGTGACAATTCAACTTTGACACTTGATTTGTCTCTCAGTGACATGCCTTCTGGCCTGTAGTTCATTGACAAACAAATAATCAATGCTGCCCCAATCCAAGTGTTATCAATCACACAGATGAAGGTCAGTTTTGCTTGGGTTTCACCTGAATACTCTTAAATAAACTTAAATCGGAGAGAACCACAAACCATTGAGCCTCGGGCTGATATGATACTGGGCCAGGTAAAGAATGAAAGAAACCAAAATAGAAATATCAAAATCAAATTAATTTTACTTGGGAGAGAATTTTGGCTTGTCAATGCCCATTAGTCATTCTGATTTACAGAATTTCATGACATTGTAGTGTCAGTTGCCAAAAAAGAAGTTGGTGGTTGATTGATGAAGGAAACTACACAGCATTAAGTCGCTCTTGGCCTGCCCACTGTGAATGAATGAAAGACAGGTTGGCTTGCTAAGAAATAACGGGTAGATTTAGACAAAGCAAAGGTACTTTTACGGCAAATAAATGTTTCTAAAATAGATCAGGGCCATGGAAAGTTCAAGTGATTGTGCTTTCAAAAAAGAAGGAATTACGTTGGCTCGCAGCAAAACAAAATGTTTGAAATTTCAATCATCAGTTGCACACAGTTCAGCAGGCCTTTATTTCTACTGAGCTGTGTTTATCTTCTTGCTTTGATCATCTTAGCTACACAGTCCAACCTTTCTCACTCTGTAGACTTGTTCATTTTAACTACAGTAAAACTGATACAGAATATTCCTTTCTGGCAGAAGGCTCACAAAAGGCCAAATACAATTTTTTTAATGAAATATTTTTATCACAATCTTTCCCATCATTCTAACTTCTGAGTCCTGTAATACTGACCCAATACTCCTGGCTTGTCACCCTTCAACAGCTGATTAACTTTTATCAATGAAAACGTCCTTAAGATATATACTTGCTGAGATCAAGTCTAGGAACTGGGTGGGCTAGAGGTTAATTTCTCTGTGGGCCTAAAGGTTAAGTTCTAGTTTAATGGTCCTCTTGTGTCAGCTAGCATCGGTTTTCAGTAAATCAACCGTGCCACATCAATAAATGCCAATTTCAGAGTTCACGCTCCGTCTGCAATTGGCTCTTGACAGAGACAGGTTCACGACTATTTGATTCATCGTCTATGGTGTGTGCTAAACACAAAGCTGTCTAATCTGTAAACAAACAAATGAGTAAACAAATAAATAAGCCATCGAGCACAAAACAACTCTCTATCACGTCACTTCATAGAGGAGAAAAAAGTATGAAATAGAGCTTTGCATACGCATGTCATAAAATATGTACCAACTATCATTTGAGACCAAACCAATGTAAACCAATGCCAATCTTTCCCTTACCTCTTCACTTATGGCAACTCCAAGATGGCCTTATGGGTTTTTAGCTAACAGCAAATCCAACTCAAATTAAATGGATCAAGCAGATTAAAAGAATAATATTCAATCATTGTCTACTCAACAGTGACACATTTGACCAAACCTGCTGTACAGTACTGGTTGAGGTAGGGATTCAGGTTTTGAACATTCCTAAGTGAAATAATGAAAAGCCTCTAATGAAATATGAAAG
This sequence comes from Diadema setosum, assembly GCF_964275005.1. Lineage (NCBI taxonomy): Eukaryota > Metazoa > Echinodermata > Echinoidea > Diadematoida > Diadematidae > Diadema > Diadema setosum. The sequence goes on from NC_092698.1 coordinate 35,403,357, forward strand.
AGCATGTAATTTTAAGAAGGATTCAACGTTTATTTGATGAAAATTGGTTTTCAAATGGCTGAGATATCCCAAAAAAGTGCTAATAATAAAAGGCGACATGCCACAACTTTATTAGGATCTCTTTGTTTCACCTTGTTTTTGGATATCTCAGTCATTTCAAAACCAATTTTCATCGAATAAACTTTTGATACCCCTTAGACCTGCATGCTCTTTGACATCTCAAAGAGTGGTTTCTGAATATCTCACAAAACGTCAAAAGCTAAATCTTCACCTCGACCAGAACTGTACACACCCTTTAATGACTCCAGGAACCAGGGGTGATGGAAGGTGAAATAAACCTTTCCATACATTTTCTTTCATCTCTCATGGCAACCTCCAGATGACCTCATCAACGTTTTCAGTTCTTGTGGTGGTTAATCGCCCAAGTAACTGTGTAATTGGCCATTTAATTTTTGGGCTTAGTGGTTTTTTGAGAGCAACAAAGGAATAACATAGTACATGTAATCCAAAGTCTCAGAAGTTCAGAATATGAACTTTTACTACACGGGATGAACTTTTACCACAAAGTATATTTTAGGTACAACTACATAAGTATAAATAGTATAAGAATGAATAAAAATACATGCAATTATATGACATTCTGTTTCCAAGCCAACTGTGCTCATTGTGCTTACTTACATTTAATTTCACTGTAGCACTTAGCAAGGAGAAAGCAATAAGTATGTTTCTTTTTCCACCCAACAATAACTCTGTTGGTCTTTTGGTATGAAAAGATATTTGTGCAAAAATATTGAAAGAGTAAACAGACAACCATGAAATATTTACAATGCGCCTGGGTATGTGTCTTGGAAAGAACAGCCTGGAATGCGTATAAAAACTTGCAGAATCAGCAACCAAGCATGAAAGGAAATGTAACAAGACATCGCAGAGGTGTGCCAGACAAAAATAATAATCAAGTAAACTTGATCGTGAGGTGTTACACAGGTCGATGCCCTGTGAAGAAGTGTGATATATATATTCCCTCTCTTTTTTTTCAACAAGATGAATGGAGCAAATGGGGCGAGGCAAGGCACTTTGAATTTGGCCGGCACCAAAAGAACTCTTATTATTCGCTAATCATGTATTTGGTTATAAAGATTGATCTGTACACTCTGTGCCACAGGGGTAAAGTCAAAAAAGAAGAAAAAAAAAAAAAGAGAAGAGCAAACGATAAGCCGACAAATAATGTTTGTTAGCTGAGAGAGAAGGAAATGGGGGAGATAGGGATGGATGGATGGATGGAGAGATAGAATTAGGAACGTGGATGAAAAGATGAATAAATGGAGAACATATTTACGGGCTATGTGGAGAGGGGTAAGGCAGGCAAGCTAATGAGAAACAGCAAAATATTAATTCCCCATTTGTACTTTTAAGTGGCAAAAGCTACAGGGCATGACATGCTTATATGGATTAGTGATAAATTGCCATCATTATGTTTTCCAATTGCAGTCTGTATGCTGACACATTAAAATATGAATAAATAAAGAATCTCACATCTACAATTCATATAAAAATGTTGACTGTACATGTACTCTTATCTTCAAAATAGGTACATTTGTCATGAATTCTGAACAAACAATAACCTCTTGTCTATTGTGTTTGCATCTCTATAACATTGACAAAGCAGGTTAGTGGAAGTAATTATCTTGAGCGAGTAGGAGGGTGCTGCAAATGAACAGCCACAATAAAAGATAGCAACATTCATCGTTAGTCAAAGGAAGAGTTTTGAAGTCATTTGGAGTGTGATTCTATCGGATCACAACCTCGAGAAGCGCTAAACCCCTCCTACAACATTCAGACTGCATCACATAGATAAGATTAATGCTGTCTCAAATGCTTCCGCTTAATGGGCGGCTGGCGAGTAGGTCTACACCTCCATGTTCTGTGTACCACCATACATGCATTCACCATGTCAGAGAGTTCTCCTTTGATGATACGAGGCTCACAATTGGACAGGATATGAAACTCTTTAAGCCCTGCTGGTCCATGAAATTATGATATCAAGCAGTCATCTGACAAATCACATTTTCCTCGCCATTCATGGAAATGGAGCTACCAAATAGGAGAAATAGTCACACAAAACAGCAGCATGTAGTGATGTTGATGGACCAGCAATTATACTTAATACCACAAAACTGTAGAATGGCATGCACAGCTTAGTGGGTTAACTTCCACTATAGGTCAAAGCCAGCATGTAGCTTCAGTCTGTTCTGAGTCATAATCCTACAGCTCTGAGCTGACAATGTATTTCATCTTGTTTACTTATTACATGACCTCTTTATAGAAAAACTGCCATAAAAGGCAGTTGTTCATGCTCTTCTGCCATGTCTGATGCAAGCTCAAAAGTCTGCCTGCTTCTTTTTTTTTTAAGGATTACACTGACTTTTAAATATATGGTTACAATCACAAACAATTCATCCTCATCTGTGTCTTGGCATTGTTAATTTTCAACTTCTGCACCATGGCTCCCCTTCACAGTAAACATGCAGCAAAACATGATCTTAGGAGACAATGAACTATATGTAAACAAGGAACATGGAGTTGAGTAAGCAAAAATGCCCATTTTGAATGAGTCCCCCCACCCCCTTGTGTCGACTATGTTCAGAAGGCTTTATCTACCCATACAACCTCTCTCTCTTTCTATTCACTCAACTTTCCACATGACAGACTAAACTGTAATTTGACCAAAAAAAAAAAAAAATCCTCCAATGCTCACTGACAAAGGCAACAGAAAAAAAAAAGACCCTGCCTTTTTTATCCTCAATGTCTTTTAAGAACTTATAGTTTCATTCAAAATGTGTATTGCTAGAGTGTGAGAATACTGCAAAATTTTGTCAACATCAGACTTGTCTTTTTGATGATAAAAAAAAAGCCAGCAAAAGGTTTTGCTATATATTGGATTGGGGTTTTTGAGCCATTCCGTTTACTGGTCTTCTAGCACTATATAGACTGGGTCAATCATTGTCAAGAGGACGGTATATTTACCTGATCCTCGAGTCATAGCAAGGAACCCCAGTAGCCTTTGAAAACAGTTTTCAGCTTCTATTAAAGCATTGGTTATTTTTCTCTCTTCTTTTTTGTGGAAACATCCACAGAGACCATCAGCACGATTGGATTTATGGACCATCAAATGAAGGGAAACACGGTGAAATTCAGACTGCCCCTACTTTCTGCAGCTGTGTAAATCATGGGCTGCATACAGTAAGCAAAAATATGAAAGAACTTGAGTTGATGGAAAGGCTGAAGTTTCTGCTTCTTGCCCATGTATTTTTCAACAAATACTTTCATTAAAAAAAGGCATAAAAAGGTATGAATGATCTGACTCTATACAATATCTAATCAATATCAGTGCGTGGTAGTTTAAATAGTCAAAGCGTACATTATTTCTGATATTCATGGCAAAACAGTTTGTGTCTAGTGTAGATGTTTGTACAGATTATCCAATCATTTGTGTGAGAACTGTAAATACTTGATGATATTTACACAAAAACTCTTTGAGACAAAACTGATTACAGAGAATCACACTACTGTCTACACCAAATATCTTTGCAAATTTTTGTAAGCATGAATTTTGCAAGTCAAGTGTTATTTGTGATATAAAAAAACACACACACACAAATTTACTTTGATCCTGAAATGACTGTGACATGTACACTCCAAAATTGTTGGGAAGTCCTGATTCGATAAAAATTAGAGTCACTGAATATATATGGTGTGTACAGTTTTCTCGTAACTAAAGACTGGTGAGTTCCATTTAATGCATACTGTATCAGAGAATAAAACAGTTCATTATTCTGGCATTCTGTTGTCTAATTTCTATGTCTTATAGAAATGGCAATTCCAGGCAATCTAGTTATCATGTATCCAAGGGATGGTATTGCAAACAGGAAACTCAAAAAATGTTTTCTTCAACTCTTTGTACACGAAACTCTGCTTGACAACATGGTTATCTGGTGAGGGGAAACTATGAAATCTTGACGCACAAAAGAAAAATTGTTTGGAATTTGCATTCCTGCAATTTTTCTTAAATCAGTTAGATCAAATGTTTGATGGTGTCTCTCAAATTACAGTTTCACCCATCAAAATCTGTGGGTGACAATTACAAACTGCATTTCCAATCACCTCTTTCCCTTCCAGTCAACGCATGGTGCCACGACATCATCATCTGGGGTGAACGACCGGCGACAACATTCGGCTGTCTTCCAGAGCATTCAATGTCCGTCAAACTGGCATCAATGACACATCACTTTAATTGCACAGGACAGTGACTCCCCGTTTTCCAAGGAGTCCCCCTGTCGTGAGAAATCCTACCGCCTTCTTGGGGGTGATACCCAATTGTTCAACCTACCCCCAGGTCCGAACAAAATACCCCTCGTATCAGCAAGCGGTCTCACCGAGGGTTCCCCTCTCTCTCTAGAGAGAGATGCAAGTCTGGTTATCTTGATGTCTGCTGGAGACTAAAGCAAAGGGGTCAGGTCTGGCCAAGAACAAAGACATTGTAACTATTCTTGATAATTCCGAAGTTATATACTAGCGAGATGAATGAATGAATGAATGAATGAATGAATGAATGAATGCTGTTCACACTTTTAAACAATCAAAAACAAAACCCCCCCAAAAAAAGAAGCCCTACAATGAAAACCCTTTCAAACTAATTGATTAAAGAGTAGAAATCTATTTACCTCCAAATAATAATTACTTAGGTTAAACAGATAATAATTACTTACTGTTTACAACATGGGACTACTATATTTCCTTTTAAGAAGTTTGTCGTTCTAGGTACAATGGTATTCTTTCAATTAATAAAACAATTGCACAGATGTAATTTTAGGAAGTTTGATAAATCATGCTTGATGAACCCATAGGGTGATCTTCCTCTCAATTTGGCTGTCTCATGTCAGAAGGAAATGGTTACCTTCATTTGCTGGAAATGGCGCGTAGGCCTACCACTTATTAATCATTTTTCCTACCCCAATGCTGTCTCCCATACAAATAACATCCTTCCTCTCAGACATCTGTCATTTCTCTTACCTCCTTTCATCATTTTAACCCACCGGGGTTAGGGATCATGTGCTGTTTACTGAGTAAACCTCGACATTGTTACTGTTTCTGCCATAGTTACACGTCTCCCTCAGCTGACCGTGTGAAATTGTCAGAAATCCAACTTGAGAATGCGAAATTCTAACTGGGGGAAGGGGGCTGGCTCTACAATTCGATCACGACTTGCGAATATCGAGTATTTGGTAGGCATGTTATTTCTTTCAAATCTGCATTCAAAATAAGTAACATTTGGTGCTGATGTCAATTTGCTGGAAATCATACATTGATGATTAATAAATCAATCCATAAGAAGTCAAAGAACAGAACAGGAACAGACAGAGAGAGAGATAGAAAAAAAAAGAGAAATCTGGCAAAGCAGTTTAACTTTGGAAGCTCAGACATTGTAAAGTAACTTGAACTCTGTGACAGGGTCGAATTTGATGCATTGGATGAAGTGGAAGTAGTCGATAAACAAGGAGACATATGGATTTCACACCAAAATTAAAGGGAGTGGATTCTTTTCTCATATCTCTTTCAAAATATTTGATGACAGATTACATTCTTACTAAACATAGACCTAATACCAGTAATTCTACGAATGTCTGCATAGTGGGGAAACTTGTTGCAGAGTAATCCAACTCCTATTTGATTTCTTGCAAGTCCAATTATAGTCACTGATGGGTCTTCATGGACCACTGATTCTGATTTAGTCTTCAGTGGATGATCCTATATTTCATTTGTTTTGGCCACCTCCTTCAACAGATGCAACACTCCCTTTAAATTGCATTATTGAGTATCGTCTGACTTTACTCTGTTTCAGCTCCAATCATGATTTTACGTCTGAAAGTGCCATTTAATTCACTGCTAAACTATTCTTTTGAAGGTCTTATGAGTTAGAGTAGCCCCACTAAAGCTACATTTCATCATTAGATCAAGGAAGCAATGATCACAGAGGCTGATAGACAGACGGATGGAATGGACAGAAAACCTTACTCACAGTGTCAGCAATAATTAGGGAGATGGGATAATCTGGGTTGATGGGATGAATCTTATTACTGAAACTCTTCAACTTTGTTATTAATTCCATACAAAATACAGGAGTGAATGTGCTTTAATTCATGTTAACAAATATTGAAAATGTCAGTCTTAAAATGCTTTCTCTGTATTCGCTGACAACACTTGTTATATAGGAGATTTTGGATTATCCTCTGTGACTGTAAGACTCAGCCAGTATAACATGTTCAGATAATGTCAATTATCTTTGCCTCAGGGTCAAGAAATTTCTTGATACATGACAAACTTGTAAACATCCTCTTTAAAATTGTTATTGGTTGGCACTGCTTAACAGAAGATGCATTTTGCTGCAAGAATCCTGTTTGTGACATACATATGTGGATGATTTTTAAAGCAGTTATCAAAGTGTATTTTAATGATGCTTCCATTGTGTACACTTCAATTACTTCATTGCAATAGGAAGCCGTTGGTCCTGAATGGTCAACAGTAGCAAACATGTTATGCCTTGCCTAGACTTATTTATCGCCCATTTCCCAAACCAGGCTTTGTACTACTGCCCATTAGGCGTGCATCGATTGTCAATTATGGCAATTGTGGGGAATCACAGAACGGTTGGCATATTGTCTACGATCCTGTTAAGACATAGTCGGACATGCTAGCTACATGGCTAGATGACCCTCACGCAGACAGCGTGACCAAGGTAGTTTCCTTCCTTTCAAAAATATTATTCCATTCTACACCATTTCCTGCTGACCTACACAGTCGTCATCTAAACTCAGTCCCAATGTCTCCACCAAAAAAACAAACGGTTTATGGAATTTAAAAAAAAAAGCCCACAAACTGTACAAACAGCACTCTAGAAGAATTCAACTCCCACATCTAACATACAGAATTGTCCAATGCTATGTTATGACTGCAAAACTGTGTAACATTTGATATTACACTGAAAATGATATAAAATTGAGATCGGGAGATTAAGCTGATCCATCATCACTGAAACCTGATAAAGTTGCTTGACATCGATTTAAAGATACTTTCATGTTTGAAATCTCCTTGTCCATATTCCTGTCATGTGCAATATGCCCCACTTTAGTTTCAAAAACCCACTAGAAGACAGATATCCTATAGAAACTAGGCCTATAGGATCAAAGCAGGCCACAACACGTACACAATTTAAGAAATTTGGATTTGAAGTTTGGACATAGTCAAGTGTGCAGTGAAAGCATTTTATCATAATGTGATAACTTGTGAGTTATCACATTATGAAAGGATTCATTTACAACAAAATGTTTCCCACATCAAACATTCCTAGACTCTCAAATTCATACAGAAGATATGAAGTTTTTGATTTTTGACAAACGTTGAATTCCTTGTATTTCTTCCAAATCATTCTAAACTTATTTAGCAGGTTTGTCAGCTTCGACGGATGCACTGCTATCACATTTATTGTGTTGATGGGTCACATTTACAAACTAAAGGAGCCACAAAACCTTTTTTTTAAAATGTAAATTCTATGCTGTGGAGCTGAAATTTCAAATACGTAAAATACAGATTCCCTCATCATAGTGCCAGCAAATTTAAGATGTTTAATTGATCTTGTTCATGTCTTTCAGAAAGAAATGTTATCTTCAAGTTTGCCATATAAGTCTACACACAAGACAACAGAAAATCAGTATCTATATTTATCACAAATCAAATCAAACCCTTCAAATTAGGCCATGTCCTAAAACAGAAATCAAAGTCATTTTTTATATCACATGACTTTTACACTTGGTAAGGTACTTGGTAAACATGGATACACTGTATGATTAACAACAGTGCAGAAGAAGGTAAACATTAAGTAGCATGTGAATGTGCAACAAACGTGAAAATCACCCACCATAGAACGTACCCTAGATATTTGTATTACAGTTATCTAGGGAGTCTTTTGTCTGAATCACAAATCAGCACTCACCTGTAAACATTCTCACACCCACATACATGCCGCCTTAGTCAACCTTTCCATTTTCCCTCTTTCCCTGTAAACATCTTACACTATCTCATTCAAACTGATATCCTCATAGGCCCATTGACACACACCTGAAAAAAAAAAAAAATCATAAACCATTTTGAAATGTGCTGCAAAAACTGATAATTCTTTTGTGTGAATGTTGATTAAAAAAAAAATCACTGATTATCATGATCGCATTAACAATAAAAAAAAAACAATCACTCTTCATTTTTTTAGACCCTCATGATATGCCTCATGCAGTTTGTGTGAACAGTATACAAAAAGAAAATATATACTTAAAAAAAAAACAAAAAAAAAAACTCATTATCCAAGTGAATGCACTGAGCTTGAGTGAGGGTGCTTAGGGTCATGCTAAGGTTATCATTTGGTATGTGCAGTTAGAAATTAAATGTACTTTGCTTGAAGCTGAGTCGAAGCTGTTGATCTGTGAATGACAATGAATAAAACTAAGTTTTTCTATCACAATGTAAAAACCAATACTTGTGTATGGAAGGGTCTTCTGTTTCACTTCAACTGATATGTAGAATCAAGGGATGCTGCTAACCTGTAGCATAGTAAATCATAAGACTGTCTGAACTTCTGTACTGCTATCTGATCGACAGCTTTGAAAATGCCGCTATCGCTTGATGGACTACCATCCACATGCCAGTCTAAACCTGTCACTGGCTGGCAGTCTGTCCGATTATCTCCTTCAGTATACCACTGTCTAGAAATGAATATTGAAGATAAAACTGGGTATGGAAGGTTAAATGTTATCAGCCAATCCAATGTGGGGCACTCACGACTAGGGTGGTATTGGCCATAACATATCTTTTTGATTATAAAAGGGTTACTAACTCTCTTCCTTGTTTCTTTCCATTTTACAGCAGTATTTAAAGATACCTTGCACTGAGGGACAAACAGAATTTTACAGTATCAACAAACTGTTATCCTCATCATCATGCCACAAATATAAAATGGATTTTACGAGCCTTTTACAACATCTTCATCATAAATCACCCACCAAATTTGAATACTGAAAGCATATTGATGATTCATTTATGTATTTTGCCTAGAAAATATGTTATATTCATAACACATGATGCTCTAAACTCTTGCGATACATGAATGTCTGTAGAAATTTGTCTACATTTCAAGTCTTTCTCTCAAGTAATACGGTTTGATGAAACTGACAACACATGAAAACAAAAGGTAATCCTAAAAAAAAAAAAAAATTAGGGGAAGAAAATTTAATTGTAAATATAAAGTGAATTGTCAGTTTGTACTACGATTCATCATTATTTTCCCTTATGTTCTACGTTGCCTGACTGTATCATTCCCTACAAACCTCAGCTGAAATCTGGAGGTTGGTGCTTGTTCCTTGATCCTTTTCTTTGCTATCTTGGCAGTAGAAATTCACATTACGTAATATCAATATTTCCAACATGTTTCTTTGGCCTTAAGTTATCAAAACTTTAAATGTTAGCACTGTCGCAGCTCGGTGAAAACTACAACTATTCACACTAATATTGATAATAAGAATAAGAAAGAAGAAAGTTTTACTATAAAATTTCACAACCCAAACAAGCTAAGCAAACTATTGATATTGTAAAACATGATATATTCACAGCATGAAATTTTCGCGAACTGGAGCCGACGGCCTTTTTCGTGGCATGAAATTTTTGCAAATTGCCACTGGCATTCAGTGCATATAGTGTAGACAAGAAATTTTACATGCATTTTAATTTCGCAAATCTTGGCGCTCATGAAATTCGCGAAATTAAAATGCAAGCGAACATTCCTTGTTTTACAGTAGCTGAAAAAAGTCAATGTAACTGTGGCACTCGATAGTGGTGTTTGGAATTAATAAAATCAACTAGAACCTCCAGTTGTAACAGTATTCATGCCCCTGTAATACTAGAGTTTAGAGTGAAATAAATTGTCATAAAATGCTAACTGAGAGGTCTACACTATGCAGGTGTAATTATGGATAGCCAGGTGTGGTAAAGAAAAACACTGTATGCATACCATCATGGTCAAAGCCTTATTTTGTAGGATCTGTGTTGAGAACCACAAGAATTGAAGCAAAAAGCATAAAAATTGGGTTAGACTCAAGGCAATCCATTTCAGTAAGGAACCTGCTACAGCAAATCAAATTAGTTGAGACACTTGTCAACATATTTGCTCTAATCAAGAACTGAATCATCATCGCGGCTGTGATTGGCTAAGGCATCAGACTTCGTTCTAAAAGCCAGTGCGTTGCGACAGGAGAGCTTTTCACATTAGTCTCATTACACATGATGCGTGCTGCACAGTTCATGTAAATTACCTCTCTGTTCTAACTTTTTTGTATTTAAAACTGCCGGTCCCGAGGAGTTTGTTTATAACGGGTGCGCATACGCAAATAAGTGCTACCAAAATGGTGATATGAGTTTAGGCAATACAAGTGTATCTTTTTTTCATTCTGTATTTCATGTCTTTTCTCTAGATTGGATTATTGCTTTCAATGCAGAGCTACCAAGTCTCACGCATTCTGCGTGAGACTCCCGCATTTAGGGTCTGTCTCACGATCTCACGCATGGCACCCATTTTTCTCACGCAATCGGGTGAAGTCTGCAACTTGGGCCAAAAATAAGGAGCATAGCTCAAAGGATTAAAGTGATAGTTGCAATTGAAGGTATATTTCCCTTTTGTCATTCAAAATAAGTAAAAAATAGTCACTTACGTATGCACCAGATCGCATCATTAAGAGCTATTGAAAAAAGTTCCTCACCATGGGAGGGGGGACACGCCCCTCATTAGCGCGCGCATGCGCGCGAGCGCCGAGACGTCGAGTCATGAAAATCTCACTCATAAAAATTTTTTGAACTTGGCATCTGTGTCAATGTCTTGTTTTATAGGTGACTGAGGCTATCCTAGTTACTGATAACTATTCTTTATCATGTCATGCTAAAACTTTTAGGCATGTTGATGCCAAGCACTAATCGACATATTCTCACAGCCTTCAAACACCAGCATGTCTTGGAGGAAAGGAGTTTTGTTGTTACTGAGTGATGTAGTCATATGTCCCCGAGTGTTGTATGTGTGAGTCATGGCAATTCCATTTGTATGTTATTAGCTTGTCTCCTCCAATAGCCCTCTGTTACAATACAATAAATGAGTCTATGGTGACAAACATCCTGTGAGAATCAAGAATGCTAGTGTACAGTGCCAGAGTTAGGAGATAACTGCCAAATTACCACATTTTTTGGAGATAAGCAGGGGCATTTCCATGAAAATGTACACAACATGTCATTAACAGCTGTTCCCTTTTGTTCCTATCTGTCGAGTATGAAACATTCTCAACTGTACAACAGGTTCCTCAGTGAGTCACCATTTCACTTAACTCACCATCCTCTCTTGCATGCTGTGAATCCTGTATACACTTTCAGTTTCACAAAAGCTCACAACCTAATTTAAAACATCCCACTGCATCAGACCCTCTTGAAGAGGAATTAGGAGACAGGATAATGAGTTTTCTGGCCTGCCAATCACCCGACCATGGTAAACATTCAATTACATTGTTGTATAAGGCTTCAGTCCATTAGTTCTGCATAGTATCCTGATTTGATGCAAATTTTGAATCAAAACTGAGTGAAGACCACCTCAACTCCGTCAAATTAGAAGTTAGGTACTTTTCCTTTAAAGACACTCTCATGAATTCTTCACACTGCTTTTCCATTCTATTCTCTTCTACATTTGTACAGGTATCTGTGAATCTAGATTCGGTTGACTGAATCAGCATTTGGCTAGAGGTGTTTATATCCTCACGATGAATGCCGTTTTTGTATAAGCCACCTCTAACAAGAAAAGACGTAGAATATGAAGAGAGTACTACATCTCGCTTCTTCAGTTACCAGCTTTGACTGATGGGACTGCACAGCGAGAGGGGGCTAAAGGATTAAAAGTTAGAATATTCCCTTAAATTCATCCCTGTAGACCAGGACCTGGACCTGGTCACAGAGAATGACAAGTCCAATAATAGACCAATAATGACAACAATGACAGAGGAGGTCTTAGAAACCACATTCTTCTTCTTCAAAGTGGTCAATGGACACAAATGACCAGGGAGCCACTCAAAAGGGTGAATATCCCTCACACTTCAATCATCTTCTACTACGTGGGGGTTAAAGGAGCTACATATCATGAAAAAGGTTCAAGTAGATGTTGAGTAGGAGGCAATTTTGTTATAAAATGAAATCATAATTGATGGTAGCATTTCTTACAGTCCACAGAAAAACAAAATCAAAACTCTTCATCATCTTTAATCAGAGACAACTGATAACTCTTCCTCTGAATTTTTGCCGAAAACTAAACATTTTGATTCTTTACTACATGTACATTCCAACTAAAGTCATTTCAGTAATTCTGAATTTCTGTAATATATGTTTCTGTAATATATTTAACCTATTGATTGACCACTTTGTTGTGTCTCCTATACTCTGAGTCTGTAATGACTGCATACAATGATTGCAATAAGCTCACAGTTGTGATTACAGTCAAGTGTAGTATGTGTAGGCCTACAATTTACTAATATGTGGGATACAATGTATATAAGAAGCAACATGCTCCGGCCAAGAAGAATAGACATCACAGCTCCTTGAATGAATAGATTTATAAATTCAAACTGCACAGAAACAAATTAAATCCATGTCCTCATATTGATAGACACATTCGTCTATTTAGCAACATGGAGGGACTGATTACTTCAAAGAAAAAAAAAATAGTCCACAAAATCAATTGGAATATGGTCACCTAGGGTACTTTGAAAGGTGCTGTTATTGCAAAAGTGTCTTTCAGCTAATAATGTCCTTTTCCTTTTTAACCAAAAATATACATATTTTGACTGTCTTACTCCGTATTTGGCACCTCCAAGGACCACTGCAATATGGAGAAAATTAAGCACAGGAAGTTTTCTAATCTAAGAGTGTTGAGATGAAGGTTAGCATTTTGAGCTACAGGTTGCAGAGTGGCGACTGAAATCTGTAACTGCTGCAATAATCAATTACATTGCACAAGAACGTTCTCGTGTGAGAGGTAGCAGGATCTCCATCAACATTTATATGCTTCTTAACACAACACACATTTAAACTCGGGGTCCCATGGACGGTGAAAACTGACAGGATAGAGAGAAGAGGACAGTTATGGCAATCATAAAATGAGATGATTACCAGGACTGTATGGAAGCACCATAACCACTTTGATGAGGCAGTTAAGTTTATGTCGCAGATTATGTTGTAAATACGTCTAAAAATGCCCCTACCCTTCCTTTGCCCACATCTTGATAAAATTAAAGCAGCCTGAAAGAGGAAACAAATTTTCGAGTGGAGATGTTTTCATGCCTCAGCGTAACCATGGAGCTACGTAGCTCCATGGCGTAACATATGGAATTAATTCCTTTGTAGTCACAAATAGTCAATAAAGTGTGTGTTTTTTTTCAATCCTATAAAATGAGGTCTCAGACATCAGGAACAGGTAGCAGAAAGTCAGAACTCACAAGTAAAATACCAAAAAATATATATGTATTACATATAAACTCATTTACTCCAATGCTCACTGACAGATGCATGAATGTCCAGAAAAATTCTTTCAGCACAAAATAAAAACTCGACACGAACACACAAATGAGTCATGTATTGAACAAAAAGTTTTCGTATCTATTCATCTATCTATTCATCTATCTATCTATCTATCTATCCATGTATATATCTATCTTTTGTATCTGTCATTTTTCATCATACAATGGATCAGAGTCAGCAATATAAATATATAGATATGAGAAGAAAGATAGAATATCAATGGCATCTAAGAGAAACATTACACTGTCAAATCCTTAGGAAACTGTCAATGCTTTTGTCAAATCATTGTAATTTTCATGTCAAAAATATTCATGAATCTAGGAAAAGTTTCTGGCTACCTCAAGTTTGACATCAGCACAAATGAAATTCACCAACATTGTCTAGACAGCAACTGACCTCAAGGATAAGATGCTCTCTTTGTAGACATCTCGCTGGAGCTGCTGGACCCTGTCCAGGGCTGAGCTCTTGGACATCCAACTGTTTGTGGCTGCAATGTTGACCTCACAGGGCCGCCGGCGATCTGAGTGGATCTCTTGGCACACGATGGACTCCAGTCTCTGGAACGTCTCCCGACGCACCAACCTCTTTGCAACGATCCTCCTGCCACCCCAGTCACCCATTATCACATGGGGTTCACTGAGATTTACCTTCCCAACATGAAATGAAATGTTCCCCATGTAAATCTGGTCACAGTTTCCTGTCCCATAGCATAAAGGGCATTTCCCTTCCTCCAGGAGAGACGGAAACAGCTGCTCAAACTGGAGCCTGGTCGTCATGGATACTGTAACATTCTTCATGGCAGCCTCTCCTGTTGATGCCAGCTCTGCTTCCTGTAACCTGGGATGTCCCTTGATGTCATCAGCCGTCCTCACATCCTGCAGTGTCCTGCGAGTGTCTTTGCTGTCAATTCTAATCCCTCCCTTCGAGTGCCTTCCAGCTTGGAGAGACTTCCCACCCAATGCGTTCTTCTTGCTGATAGGGACAAATGTTCTGAAATGGTTCTTAGTACTGGGAAGGGCATTGTTAGTGAACTTGTGGGACTCCTCATCTCCCCTGAGGGCATTGAACCCTGTCAGCTGGAAGCTAAATATGGTGAAGAGCAGTGAACCACTGAAGATGAGGATTCTCTTGCGTAGTCGGGGACCCATCTCGATCACTTCGCTAGCAGCCAGATGTGAATGATGTCGATGGCAACCTTACATCATCTTTGCAGAAGAATTACACCATATCCAGTATGGTTTCCCTGACAAAGAGAGCACCTGATGAAGAAATAAAAGAAGGCATACGGAGTTTGCATTATTCATTTACAAGAGAAAATAGTGAGCATCTTGGTTGCTCAGTGCAAAAAGCACCTCAACTTCTTAACAATTTCCCCCTTCTTCTTTTCTACCACTGAAGATGACCTTTAAATGATTTCATGGCTTTGTGCGACAGCTCATGGTGGTTTACAAACTGCACTTCAACAAACAAAAGCATGTGCATAACTCTACATATATCGAGAATTGATACAGTTACTACTGCAAAGAATGCCATGAGGAAAAAAGTGTTTAAAAAAGTGAAACATGAACAGATATAAGTATCTACAGTTGAACCTCTCTTATCCGGCCTCCCTTTATCCGGATCTCTCTATTATACGGACGCAATCTCGCCGTGATTTTCTTCTTTTTTTTTTTAATAATTACGGGAGGAAAGGGGGATTCCCAACTCCTTGAGAACTCCTACACAAACACACATAAATTACATATACATTTCTTAATAATTACTTAGGTAAATCATCCCAAGAATTTATAAAAGAAAATGATTTCATTCTTGCAAACACGAACCTCTATTTTGGGGTCTGTTACCGAGTGTAACAATCAAAAGGTTGCAGTATACACATTACTACATGTGGTACTACAATGGGCTACATCAGTACATGTGTATGTACATGTACATGTATAAAGCATTGAGTCTCCCGTATCCGGCCAAATCCCTTGTCCGGATGAGCCCCGGTCCTGACTTGTCCGGATACGAGAGGTTCAACTGTATTTGCAAGATAACACATTTGAATTAACTTTTGCAGAATTTCTTATTTTCTGGAGTGTGTTCTGCTTTTTGTACATACAGATGATACAATGTAATGAAAATATATTAAGCCCTCCTTTCACTGCTAATGATCAAATTGATAACACTCAAATATCTACTTGTAAGTTATGCATTTGCAGCCAAATATTCCATTTTATCTTGGCCATACATATTGATGATACCAATCAGCTAGTTACATAAGTAAATAAACCATTCTATCATCATTACAATGCATGTCACCTACTGATGTAATGAAGTGTCTGCATAAAATGAGATCAGGCTTTGAACTCCTCCCCTCCCGACTCCCTCCCCCACACACACACACTTGACCACAGTCTGCCAGCAGTCTGTGTTCTTTGGCACCCAGATGTCCGTAGAGGAAAGAGAAATAAATAAGGCAGATCGGGAGACGGATCTTCACGCTGAAAGAGGAGCTTCTTATTGATGCGTGGACACTGACAGAGATGGCTGCTTCCAAACGCTCTACTTCAATCAGCATTAGTGATGCCCTCCACTTAAAATACCAGGCGTAGTGATGGAGACATAGGGTTCTTGAGTGAGGAAGCATGCCTAGTTTAAGATGGAGAATCCTTGAGCAGTTCTGAGAAATAGGCAATGCCAGTGAGTTAAGTATCGCAGGAGACTATTGGGCTTCAAAGATTGCAAAAATGCTGACGGAATTCATGTGCCTTTTCACATGGACATTCAGGTCTCAATGTTCAAATCTCATCTAGTCTCTACTTGCCCATTATTCTCTGTCCCTTTCCTGCGCACATATAATGTCTTACTTTCATCAGAAATGGTATGATCGAGTAAGTGGAGCAGATTATTAATTCCACCTTAAGTTATACTGCCAACAAGGGCATCGTCATTGCCAGTACCAGTAAAAAAGAAACCACTGAAGAAATTCAAAAAGCTGATAGCTGAGCTGTCACTGAGCAACAAAATTAGATCTGGGAGAAATAACTTGATCAGTTTACAGCAATACGAAACCTATTATTATTCATTATGTGATTCACCAAGTTTTGTTCTACCTTCAGTGTCTTTGGTTCCTAGAACCTCTATCCCCCCCCCCCCCCCACCAGCCTTTTTTGTGGCATGACATTTTTGTGAATTGCCACTGGCATTCAATGCATATAGTGTGGACAATAACTATTGTATGCATTTCAATTTCGCGAATCCTGGATCTCACGAAATTCATGAAGTTAAAATGCACACAAACGTTCCTCATTTTACAGTACCCACGGCGGCGGTGAAGCACTGTACTCATCTTCTCAGAATGCATGCATCTCTCTTTATTAATCTATTCATCTTTGCATTGTTATATTGAGTCTTTGCCACACATCATCCAAAATTGTGGAGAGTTCTACTCAAGGACTTGAGCAGAGGAAGCGAATGTAAGCCAAGGCTACTATTTCTAAAGCCTTGGCATCATCGTTCACAATCTCCTGTTCACCATATGTGAAAGGGAGGATAAAGGTTTTGCTCGGCTTCCGCTCCTTTCTCCTGTCTTTATCTTTCTTCTGCACATGCCTCTTTTGTCCCAACAAAAGGGGAAGGCTAAATACTGTTGACACAGTTCCCTTCCCCTCCCCTCACCAACACCTCTCTCTAATAACTGGAAGTGAGGAAGAAAGCAAGGTTTCAATTAACAAAGAGCACAGAAAAGGGAAATTACCTGCAGTATAAATGAACAAGAAATTTACCAATATAGCCATTATTGACACCTAAGTTATTTGACCTAACAGTTCTCTCCTATGCAGTAACGATAGAGTACCCAAGTGTGATGTCGTAGCTGTTCATCGCCATGGAAACTGGTTCTAAGCAACATCACCCAGCCTGAATATCATACACCGTGAATGCTATTGTTGTTCACTATGTTCACACCTGGTTCCAACCCGAGCAAAAACAAAAGACTGTGACGTCATCACTTCAGTTCTGTATACTGTAAAACACGATATATTCGTGGCATGAAAATTTCACCAACTGGAGCCAACAGCCTTTCTTGCAGCATGAAATTTTCGCAAATTGCCACTGGCATCCAATGCATATTGTGTAGGCAAGAACTTTCGCGTGCATTTGAATTTCGCGAATGTTTGCACTCGCGAAATTCGCAAAATTAAAATGCATGCAAACATTCCTTGTTTTACAGTATGCAGGTATAATTTGATTTTCATTGATGTGCTTTGTTTTATCTAAAGAACAGAATATTCACACAAAATCATGTAAGATGCCCACTACATTTTTTTTTTTCAGTTGAGCAGGTATGTTCAAACTTGTCTGTGCGAATGTATTGTTTGTTAATCAGGGAAACGGTGTATACATGTACATAAAATAAATGAAGGTTGCCCAGTTATGTCCAGTTGGGCAAGTGAAGATACACTTTATCTACAAGATAGCTATGTACTTGCATTAAATACTAGTAAATAGGCATATGGGAGTTGAATCACATTTAAAGGGGCAAACGACACTGCCATTAAAAATGGCAACACTAGAAAAATAGTAGTTGATTTAAAAGTTGCTAGGCAACTGTGCCAAGAGCTACTGTACCATTGTCTGAGAAATACCCAGCTGTAGTGTGAGTGTTTTAACTCTGCTTGAAGTTTGCCATGACATTTGTGATGAAAATACTCACTGGTAGTATTTCTACCTTCATGACTTTTTTTTTTTTTTTTTTTTTTTTTTGGCGGGGGGGGGGGGGGGGTTACAGTGTCACTGGATAGATCAAACATAGCTTTTTGGTGTGACGATATTTCCCAATGAAAGTTTGGCCTTTAATCTGGGCACTTTTCTTGAAGCAACTCCAGAAAATAGAAAAAAAAAAGTTGCCATTTCCTACACAACAAAGGAACTTTAAATCTACAGGAATAGATGGAATAAAACAGATAAAAGACACAATACACCTGTACAACTTGTGGTTTTCTCAAGATATAAAAGCCCGACTGATAACCTTCACAACAGCTTGTCTGAAACTTCCTACGATACTTAGATATATCCTTGATGGACAACTATAATGGAGCATCAGAATCTGGGAAGTATCCTCCTTAAGAATTATCTTACACTACCAAAGCCCTATGAATTGAAAAAAAAAAAATCCATCTAATCCATCGATTATCAAAAAGAAGAAAAACAAAGGGAGAATTATGGTGGAGAAATCCCATTACGGCACAATTCAGTGTGATGATGACTCACTCATTTGATAGAATTCATCTCAAGATATCTATGAAAGAAGCCAGACCTATGGAATAGCTAGGACAAACAAAAGAGATACTAGGAGACACTTCAAAGCTGATTATGTCTTTCTATGTCCTCCTTTTCTACTCTCAGAGATTATTGTCTGCGAGATTTAGCTGCAGCAGATTCATTTCATCAAACCAATCTACGGTGATTCTGAGGATTGACAACGTTTCAGTAGGTCCTTCTTCATTCTTCTCATTGTTTTCACTAATATTCTAATATGTCTGCACACTTTGTACACTCCATTTCCCAGTCGATTTTCAGTTTTAAAGTACATGTGACCTTCTCTGTTGACCAACAGACTGTACAACTGACTGACTTATACAAAGGATTGATACAAATGGTATTCACATACATGTACTAATGTCCCTTAATTTTTTTCGAGCGACTTTAACCACCTTTTACCTGTTGAACTCCAAGTGATTCAATAGGAAGATTTCTGCCTGCTATCAGGACTAGATTTCTCCATCTTTCATTTCACACCAAAGCATGATGATGGGCAAAGAAAATCTGCAAGTCTCCAAAAAATGATTTCAAATCAATGTCAACCAGACCTAGGTGTGCATGAACCACCTAAATAGCAGGCATGGTGTAACAGTGCAGCCTTATACCTGTGGGCAACAAGTGCAAATTCATTTGTGTTTCCAAGCAATAGCTTTCGAGAACACCGTCTTGTGCACCAAATAAAAATTCTGTGGCCGGAATGGGGCATGACAACTAGTGTTGGCATTCTAACTCATAGACATCATTCCAAGCTTGAGTCATATGATCCTCATTTTGAAGAGGTGAAAAAACAACAACAACAACAAACTGGCAGGCCATTGTGTTCTGTGTTTCATTAGCAGACACAGAACATATATGTACTGGACGTCGACACCACCACATATCAACATCATTATTAATATCTTCTGATCTGTGCTGATATGAATAAGACTTCAACTTGTCAGCACTACCAAATTTGACCTGAAATAATACCGTAAAACGAGGAAAGTTTGTGTGCATTTTAATTTCGCGAATTTCGCGAGTGCCAAGATTCGCAAAAATAAAATGCACGCGAAAGTTCTTGTCTACACTGTACGCATTGCACGCCAGTGGCAATTCGCGAAAATTTCATACCACTAAAGAGGCCGTAGGCTTCAATTTGCGAAAATTTCATGCCATGAATATATCATGTTTTACAGTAACAAATTCTCACTGACCTGTATCACTTGTGTTCAATGACCCTGGCAATGGATTCTGAACAGTTCTGATTCATAGTCAGTATTGATATCGGAATAACGCACTTACAATCAATGTCCCACCCACATTAGAATTGGAACCATGGATGAAGCACCATTGGACAAATCAATCTTACACATTCTGAACAGTATCAACACATCTGTTCGGAGTCACATCTGTCCTGAAGGCAGATAATAGTCTGTTTTTCCATGGAAGCAGGGAAAAGGACTAGTCACAACATCCTGCTACTAGACAATCATAGACCACAGATGATTTTCTATGTGATTAAGCTATTGCTGATATAGCATGAACTGGCTCTGTCTAACCCATCTCAGAGGAAACAGATCAACCAATGATGACCCGATTTTAATATCCTCCTCCCCCCCCCCCACCTAAAAATAAAAGAAATTCTTCCTACATGGCACTATATGGGAGTGAGACACGCATACAATTTGTCATTATAGGCCCAGCTACCCAGGGCCATTTATAGCACATAAAAATTTCATGGTTTTCCTCTTTCACAAATTGGAGCTGACAGCCTTTTTTGCAGCATGAAACTTTACGAATTGACACTGGCCTTCAATGCCTTGTGTAGAAAAAAAAAATGTGGCCATTTTATATTTTGCAAACACTCCTCCGCACAAAATTCATGAAAGTTACATGCATGTGATAATTTCTGATTTTACAGTTTAAGACATTGCAAGTCAATGGATGAACTGGATTCCACAGACACCAGAGAGCTCAAAATCCAACACAAGAGACTCCTTCCCTTTGATTATTGTGTGCAGAGTGTCAGCCATCATCAACCTAGTTGTGTCCTAAGAGGGGGGGGGGGGGGGGGAAGGCCAACGTTTGTTATGGGGGTCTAGAGGCTGTCTTTTTGATGAGAATGACCATCTCTGCAAGTTTTTCATTTGAATGTTTGCCAAAGAGATGATGAATGTGTCACTTCCAGTGGTCAGCAGGAGCCAGGAAATTGAATGGACAAATCTTCCCAGCCAGCGGTCAGCAGTGGGCAGCCACAACAATCCTCCTGTTTACCTCACACACCCATGCAACATTTGTGTTTGGGATTTGACTGAGGTAAATTAAGTACTGTAAATCATGAAGGCTGATACATACCAATTAGGGTAACAATCTTTCTTTTTGAAGTCTCCTCATGATATATTCAATCTCAACTTCTGTATCAGGAGGGTATAATGGCTAATGTGTATGTCCTACGAGTACTGGTATTTGTTTTATGAACATCCACTTCAAATAGTGATTAATGTCACACTGTGGTGAAACATTCCAAAGTAAACTTTGTACTCTTTGTGATAATCACTGCCCTGGTTGGAAGGTTACAACCAAGAGAAGAGTTCACTCGCGATGCACCTGCACGAACATTCTAAAAAGTACAAAGAAGGCCAGTAGTAATGGACATGATAAAACCTCCCCCCCCCCACCACTTTTCCATACCCAAACCATATGGTGTATCCTATACAAACTTCATGTGAAACTAACTTTTCATAAGGAAAAAGCAACCATTTCCCTTAGAACCATAACCCAAGATTTGAAACTAATGTATACGAACCTTGTACTGTTCCATTTCCTACGTATTGTGGGGGTGGGGTGGGGAGAGTGTTGAGGTGAATGTGACTTATTTGTTCATGGCTTATTTTACCTGTCATCACAATCCGAAGGAGAGTTTCTTTCTTTTTCTCAGACATTTCCTGTCCATCATGTGTCTTTCACCTGTTTTCTCTCCTCTCACTCCCCATTTCCTTCATACATGTGCTGATACTTGTCTAGTTGAAGCCAAACAAGATGATTACAGGTTAATCATGCCTAAGTTTTGTGTGGGCAATGGTTCATGGCCATGGCTATGTGAATGATATTAACCCTATTTAGGGAGCATTACAAGGTTTGTGGAGAATTAAGGCAAGGAATGATGTCTGAAGACATACCAGTACTCAGGAGACTTCACCCTCTTGAACAAACTATTTTGAACAAATAGGCCATTTTTGAAAAACTTGTCTGGATATCCGTCAGATATAGCTACAAGTTTTGTGACACTACAAGGTAACAAATATGAAGCATATTAAAAAAAAACAACACCAACATATTTTCTTCCCTGTCTCATTTGGACCTTTTAAACATGCAAGGCAAGTACTTTACAAAAATACATACCACACCCTGTTCCCTTCAAACATCTTCCTCATCAAAACACAATCCAAAAATTTCCCCTCATTGCAAGATTTTACACCATATGATAACAGCCCGTTGGGCGTAAAATCGAAGAGACTGAAAGGAAAGCACTGCGAGGCTACAAAGTGAGACCATAATTTCAGTAGACAATAGGCAGCCTTCTCTATTTAATATCATTTCTATACTCTGATGACTCATCCCATACTACAAAAAAAAAAAAAAAGATGAAAAAAAAATCACTCCATACTCTCAGTTGTTTTCCTCTACCCGAATTAATCTCACCCATTCACCTGCTGCATATTTCCTCTCCAGCAAGAAAAAAACTTCCTGGTGGTTGTACAAAAATCTGTGAAGATAACAGCACCAAAAGACAGGACATATTTTTTCCCTTTTTTTCTCACAGCAATGTGCGAGCAAACAAGCCAGCCCCAACGATGCAGAGAGTAGTTTTACCCCACATATTTGCACTCAGTCATGCTTTAAAGCGCTCGCCAGGGGCCGATTATAAATAATCAATATTTTGCACACCCAAACAAAAGGAGGAGGTGATCTATTCTTTCCGGCTGTCTTCTGACGGCTGACTGCGCCTCATGGGCAATGTTATCCTAACAACTGTTGGTCCTTTCGTCCAGAAAAAAAAAAAAAAAAAAAAAAACTCAATCCAACCACAAAACATCCAACTCACTTGGTCAAACTACCATTGGTACTGCCAACAAACATATCATATTTCAAAAGATAAACAAACAGGAAATTAACCACAAAAGGATGATAAGCAAGCAACTCAACAAATACCAATATGACTCTTAAATGCATGTGCAAATGACTTTCAGTGTTTCGTGTCGAGATATCTAAACACATCTTTCTCTAGTACTACATGACACACTCCTTGAACTTGACTCGGATGATTTGTTACAAATGTGACATTTTCTTAAACAGACTGTTGAGACGAAACAGAAGGCTGATTAAAAGATGAGCAGAGGAGTGTTTTAGAACGTGACCTAAGCAGCAGACAAAAAAAATAGAAGGAAACTAACAATTGGCATAAATCATGCAATCAGTTGTGCATGGATGGATGCTGTGTGAGGTAAAATTTGTTGTCGGTGCATTCTGGCTATGATGAGAACCATTCCTCCTTACATGCTGGAGCAGTCACACTTGCTACAAAACAACACAGTTACTATCATGAATGCCAATAAGGACAAAAGCAAAATGTCATGCAAAATTACTGACTCTAAGATAATAATAAAATGACATCAGAGAACATCAGACAAAGATCAATGGATAGAAAAATAAATCATATAAATCACTCCAAGTTTTTGGAAAACGAGTTGTAGTCCAGAAAATTAATTACTGGCACTACTCTATAAATGCTGATATTAGATACAATGAACTGTGGTATTTCTCTCTCTAAAATGATAAAACTCACTTACGATATGTCGCTTGCAACAAAGTGTATTCAAAGATTTCTGTTACACTCTCCCACAGTAATATTGCCATAAACAGCATTAATTTTTGACTTACTGATCAGAATGCATTTTTCATCTAATAAACAACAAGGAAAAATGGATCCTGAAAAATGGAACTTTGTCTACAGCTGTAATATTCTTTAATATTTAAATTCCTTGCAGTTACATCACAGAAAAAAAAAATCATAGCTGGATTTGGAAAAAAAAAATCACAGCTGGATTAGGAAAAAAAAATCATCATACCTTTTCTATTGTTTCTTAAATAAGGTGGTAAAACTGACATCCAGTGATCAAATGCAACCAGGGGGATGATGAAGACAGTATGATAAAAATGAACGATAAATCCAAAGTTAATTTCCAGAAGTGTGAGATCACTGGTAGAGAGAGAGAGAAGGGGACCGGCAGAGGAGCTTGCAGAACACTGCCGACACCAACTGCACTGGCCCTGATGTGAACTTACAAGTTGTATTGGCTCAATCCAGCTGGCTGAGTGAGCTGAGGGTGGGGTGTAAAGATAACCCTTTAGTAGCCATTTACTAATACACACTCACACACACAGGAACACAGGAACACACACTACCACATGATACAGCCATGCAGTCAACTTGTGCGAGAGCCTACGCTGGCACGCTCCTCAGTGGCACAGTGCCCTCCCATTGGCTAATGGTCACTGAGTCTGGGTAGGGGTTTAGCCAATCACATGTGAAGTTGGTGATCCGGGTATGTTAATTAGTTGTAAGTTCTCACTCTGTGTCCAATAACATTGTAGCATGGCAAACAGTGCACTCACATCAGCAGCAATGGACTGAGTGTCACTGATGTTACACCTCATTGAAGAACTAATGGATATAAAATACAAGGAAAATATCATATTTCTTGTAAAGAAAATTCTCTATTTGGAATGTAGAGAATTTTATGTTTAATGAGAGAGAAAAAAAGCAAGATATACATCTTGATGTTTCTCATATCACATCAGTTCAAAATGTAACAAAACAACATGGATAATTGCCAGCAAACCCATCACTATTCCCATTTGGTGTTGTGTTTACAAAGATCTCTATATGGTGTACACTGGAACAGAAGACATGTAGGCAGAAAACACACTTCAGGGTCTAAAGTATGAAAGGGGGAAACTGCAGCAATTGTAAACATGAAGAAATGTTCCAAAAGTAGAGGGGCTTACAGTTTGCTTGTGGATATTTTCCCAAGTTGATGGTGTTTTCTTCATGTTATCAATACACGCACTTGACTATGCTGAAACAGTCTAATGACAGTCATGATCATAATTATATTCTCTGCTTGTTGATCCAATGCTTTTATGTATTTATAACAAAACAATCAAGATTAAAGGGATCATATAGTTTTTGTTGAGACCTAATTACAGGTTTCTAACATTTGGTGAGATAATGAGAACCTCTTATGAAACATATGAAAGAGCATGTAATTCCATGATGAATTCAATGTTTATTTGATGAAAATTGGTTTTGAAATGGCTGAGATATCCAAAACGAGTGATTCTAATAGAGTGTGGGACCCACATTTTATTACAATAGCTTTGTTTTACTTTGTTTTTGGATGTTTCAGTCATTTCAAACCTGATTTTCATCAAATAAACTTTGAATTCCTCTTAAAATGGTATGCTCTGTACTATTTCATAAGTGTTTTCTTGGTATCTCACAAAAACTTAAAAGCCCAATTTTCATCTCCGCCAATAATGTATCATCCCTTTAAAGGGTGTGCACAGTTCTGGTAGAGGTAAGGATTTAGCTTTTAACGTTTTGCGAGATATTCAGAAACCACTCTATGAGATGTCAAAGAGCATGCAATTCTATGGGGGTATCAAAAGTTTATTTGATGAAAATCGGTTTTGAAATGGCTGAGATATCCAAAAACAATGTGAAACAAAGAGATCCTAATAAAGTTGTGGCCTGTTGCCTTTTATTATATCACTTTTTTGGATAACTTAGCCATTTGAAAACCAATTTTCATCAACTAAACGTTGAATCCTTCCTAAAATTACATGCTCTTTCATATTTCATAAGAGGTTTCTCATTATCTCACTTAAGAATGTTCAAAAGGTGAATCCCCACCTCAACCAGTACTGTACAGTCCCTTTAAGTACAACTTCTCACTTAAGATTACTACTTGTTAATTGTTTTTATCAGCACTTTTCCATAACAGGTTTTCTCTGCACTTTCCTAAATTAGCTTCTTTGCTGTGTCTCTGAGTACATTTATAACCATGCTTGACTCCTGTTTGACTTGACTCCTGCGGTAATAATTAAAGGGCGAAAATATTTCACCAGAGTGCAAACTAATGAAGGTGTACCACCAGCAATTGACTCTTGAGGGAGGTATGGAAGGCCATTCATTCTGTTGAATTCTTTCTGTTCTGTTATTATTCTCCCTGAAGAAGGACTTAGACTTGAGCTTTAAGATTACTCTCAGTCTTCAAACAATGAGTGTAAACCATCCCATCCTTTGTGTCAACAATCTATGGTCTGACTTTAGGCAGAGAGGGTGCTTTGATGCTGCTATGTGGTAAAGGTGCTGCATGCCTATAAATGCACCCAACTAGGCCTACCTGTGGACTGTGTATGCACGTAAATTTCACAAATCTTGCCAGGAGTCAAGATCTGTTTAAGTTAAAGGTAGGGAATCCCATTTGCATGCCTTAAATAAAGAGTTGTATAAATACAGTGGTATGTTGAAGAGAGTATCATTCTAGACACTCCCATAAAGTATTGAAAGTGGAAGGTAACATTTAGTACATTTTTATTGACCGTTAGATTTTGAATTGAATTTTTTTCGGGGCTCACCGTAAATTCCAGTACATTACTAGGCTACCTTTGCAGACCCATGCACTGCATGTGTGTCCATCATGTATATTTTGTGAAGAAAGTTCATCAAAACTTACAAACATTTCTATATACATTCTTGCCACACACTCTACATCAGCTCTTATACTTTTAGATTTGTGTTTATAGATAAAAGATTCGGAAGACTGCAACAAAAAGGCTTAAGTGTGGCTGACACACAGAACTACTGAGTAGTTGAGTTTTGTGCATTATTCAAATTGTAGATAACTGTTGACTTCCAAATTTCTCAGTAGTGGCCTAAACAAGTCCCCTGAGGTTCATATTTAATGTTTTGCTGCATTTTGGGAGGTCTGTAAAAGGTATCCCCTACCTTTAAATGCACATGAATTTAATGCACATGTATTCCTTAACCTGTCCTTCATGATATTCTAAAATCTCCATAGACCTGACACATGATCCTATAGTTTTTTGTAGGGTAAGGGTTAAGTTGGAAAAAACAAATTATGGTATTCAAAAGTGAAAAAGCATGATGCTTGTACCTAATTCATTTAAATCTTACATTGGCTGACATTTCAATGTATCATCACAGGCACCTGTGGGGTTTGAGCATACATACATATATACACAATCACTGGAGCACAGCTCATAAAATCACCCACAAAAGATGTCATGCACGACGCAGCCAGAGTTGAAACAGAGTTTTGGCAAATATCAGTCTGACTGCTGCATTAAATGTCTGCCTCTTTCTAAACGTGAGGCATTGTTGTTGAGCTGCAAATCAGACACTATCTGAGTGATCAGGAGGGATTTTTATCTCTAGGCAAGTGTGCAAAGAGGTAGAGAGTTTTATTTTGTTTTGTTTTGTTGTTTTTTTTTTTGAAGAAGGCAGAAATACAGAGCAATGAGAGAAAAATAGTTGGATTTTCTCAGGTAGCAAAACAAGTTATTCAGGCAATGGCTCACTAACAAATGATGACAAATGTGAACAAACAGCGGAGATTTACTATCCGCGCTAGGCCTTTGTACCTTGCTTCCTCGCATCATCATAAATTTTTCTGCATGCACTGATGTTTGCTATTTGCCACTATTTCAAAGTGTTTGAAATGTGGGGGAAAATTTGCTCTCTCATCTCAAAGCAGAAACTTATTATCCATCCCAATTTTATGTTTCATTCTTAAAAGCAAATGGATCAATAGCAAATACATAATTTTCCAGCTTACAGTCATAAATATCATTTGTGAATTATGAACTTGTATCTATAGTGTATCTGGCATATGTGTGCAGTTGTACCAATATATTATGTTCATTTACACTAGCACTGAATACATTTTCCCCTGCTTCCTTCTTGTTCTTATTAAATTTTCCTTTGAATGTCTTATCAGCACTTGAATACATCCAGTACATCCAACATTATTCCTTGAGATTGCAAAAAAAAAAATGTATGTTTTCAGACAATCTAATCAAATGCTTGTACTGCATGATAACAGGTACCTTAAACATAATTCTATGTTTAACTGATGTTGCAATGAGAAATGTTTCTATGTACTCATGACTCATGAATGAACCATTATGTAAACATCATGCTCACATTTACCCAAATGTTCTATGTTCCATGTGATTAAGTGACTTTTGTCATACAAGAAAAGCCTATATTCTGTTTGCTAGTCACCTGTGGAGAGAGAAGCTAATTCAATTGCACTAAAAATATCACACAATACCTGGCATACATGACTTTTAAACTTTGAATTAGAGATACACATGGCAAGGCTTGACACACTTTTTTTTTTTCTCTCTCTCTCTGGTTGCCTGTTCGGGCCACTAAAATCTTAACCCGTTGAAGACTAATCCCGAGTATAATGGGGCAGTTGTCTATGGGAAATGCGTGTTGTAGCAAAATCAGTCAGTCCTCAACGGGTTAAAATTTAAATTGTTGGACCAAAATGAAAGGAACACAAGAATCCATTTTTAATTTTAGCTGCCTGATCAGGCCATCAGAAGATAACATTCCCATATGTGTGCTAGATAAATCATCTCCTGCTTTCATGTGCTCATAGATTTTGTACAAATCTATCTCATTTTTGTGCTCTATGTAAATTAGAATGCAAGAAACTAAATATGAGGGATATAATAATGGATAATGAGTAAGCCATTACTACTATAATATCTTAAAAGCCATTCAAGAGTTTTAATCACTTTCCATTACTAAGGTACAACTTTAAGAGTTTCTATCATAATTTCTTTTAAGTGTCAGTCTGTTGCCAATATCATTACAACATTTGATTACCAATCAATTACGGTATTCATAATGATTCAAATTCAACAAATTAACTATGAGTTGTCTTTTCAAATATGTCAAACCAGTTTAGGTAAGACAGGAATATCAGTAGCTGAGGTCTCCTCAATTTAACTGAAAAGGAAATGTGTGCATTAAACCAACAAATAATCAGAGAAAGAGAAAAAAAAATCCCTTCTGAAAACCAAGTTTCACATTGCATTAAATCCTGAATATGCTGTCAAGTACAGCATGCAGGGTTATGGAGGCACTGCAGGAGGCAGTAAATTACCCACCGCCTTTTTTTCCCCTCCTCAGCTGGGCTGGCATAGACAGCCTGTAATGTGGTGATAAAAGTCTTCCTTGAGTATCTCAGTACTCATCGCTAGCATGTTCTCCATCTCACATCCTATGGTAGCAAACTCCAGTGACCCTTTGCAAGAGAAATTGAATTGAAGAGCTACAAATATCATCTGAAGCTGTTCCTCCGCCCCCTAAAAAACAAAACACACACACACACACACACACACACACACACACACACACACAAAACAGTGCTACAAATGTAAGTATCTCCCTTCACGCAACGACGGAAGTCTGGAATGAGGCTCATCTAGAGATTGCAGCCTTTCAGACTCACAAGAAACCTCACGTACCCCAAACAACACACAAACGCACACACACCACATACTTGAAGACCTTCAGAAACCCATTGCCAGGGTTATGTGGTTACATTCTGTGATGGTAAATAAAGAGATTGGATGACATGAGGGGTGAAATCTGGGATCAAGCAGGAACTGAACTTCTCTGGGTGGTCTTCAAATTCATGGCTTGCCTCCGAAAGGTCGACAACATTGTCACTCCCTGTCAAGCCTCTTCCGTTCCCAATAGTTCCTATCCTAATTTGGATGCTCAAGACTTTTGTCAGCGTGTGTGGTAGAGATTATGATGTTAGCATTTTTCCTTTGCTGAATATGACATCTCAAAGATCATGTCATCAAACTGAAACTGAGCTTGTTGGAGCATTAAGTTACAACTCGTGCGATAACTTTTCACAGCCTCTCATTCATATTTACGAGGTTAATATTTTATGAGTCGTACATTTTTTCCCCAAAGTGGCTAGGTGGGAGATGAACAGCTCATAATTTAAAGAAAATAACAAGATATAGATTGATTAAGACTTAAATTCATCCCCTCCTCAATCCACGACTAGTTTCACTTCAGTATGTGTCAATCTGTTGACAAAATCATCCTGAAGTCAGGGATTCCTCCCTGCTGAAGTGGAACACTATAACAATTGAGAGAACTTACAAAATGTATCTGATATATTTGATTTAATTTGAGTAAACAATACTCATTCTCAATGTTCCATATCAAATTCAGTTCGGTGTAACTCTCTTCTGGTTACACCTAAAGAGCTGCGCACAGTGAGTGACACAAGACATATACAATATAGGACTTGGCTTGTAAGTTATCCTACTTTACTGACCACTTTCAGCTTCCTAATAATAAAGTGTGAAAGGTCAAACTGTTTATGGACTTGACTGACTTATAGAGCAGCTATCTGAAGATGGCCCTCTAGTCCTTTCCCCATCTCTCTCACTTTCTTTTCAGCCTTTTGGTCCTTTAGCCACGGATTGTAATCATCACGAAAGGGAGCATCAAGGCGATTAACGACTTCAATATATTCTACAATGTGACGACTAATGGCAGCTTAAACAGCTCATCATTGAGTGACATGAATAGGGTGTAATTAGGTCAAAGTAATCACGGATTAGACCTTTTCAACGAGAGGAAATCACTCTTCATGGCCCTTGTACTTTCACCTTCACAGAGCCAACAATAAATGGTCAGTTCACCTGCTTCCAAGATTTAAACTGATAATCTATCGCTACTTCTCCGCAATATTTCCATGGTGGTCCATCATGCAGGATGCAAAGGTTTGAGATTAACAAATTTCACCACCACAGAGCAGCATTTGGTTTTTCGCTATTCAACGTGGTTACAAAAGAGGTACTAATATGCTTATGAGCATCTCTGGATGGCATTAAGTCCCCTCCAAAGGACTAGGTACTGAGGGTAAAGTACCTCACTGCTGCCAGGGGACTTGAACCAGGAACCTTGTGATTGAGAGTCTGTGGTTCTAACCACTGGGCCACAATGAATCACTTAGTGCACTTTGCAATCAGTATCAACTCTATCTCTTGACAATTCCTTCTAGATTCTTGTCATGTGTTGAAAATATGAAGCATATCACAAGTGAAGTTAGCAAGTGGTAGAAAGGCCTGGCTAAATGTTTGAAGCAAGGTAACTCTTTTTTGAGTGATAAACACATTAAACTGGGTTTTCTTCTCTGAGAGCACTTATTAAAAAACATATATATCATTAGTATTTGAATGTATTCCAGTCTTTGTTGAAATCCCTACAAATGTCATTATATAAGACATATATTTCAATGTCATATTCAATCACTTAGCACAGAGTAACTTGTCATACACACAATGAACACATCTGCGTCCACAACCCCAACTGAATATGCTTCATGTTGTGCTATCAGACTGGCAATTCTTATAATTCTATGATCTGTATTTCTTCACATTAGATTCTTACAGAATGTGCTGTATTTCTAATTAAGACACATTCCTCCTGAATAAGAAGTAGTAATGATTAAAGAACAGACTTTTCTTGTGATCTTTTGGGCCTTTCTCTTCCATACTGAGTGAGAGAGCGCTTACTATCAAGATAAACAATTAAGTCTATATGCAGTATGTACTGATTGAATTCATTTGGATGGATGTTCATGGATGTCAGCAACAAGTAAGCTCTACGTAGGAAGTTGAAGCACACATTTTGATCACATCCCATGACTTTAACCTGTTGTAGATGAGCTGATTTTGCTAAAACATGTTTCCCATAGACACCTGCCCGAGTATACATGGGACTAGCCTTCTGTGTTGTTTTTTTTTATTTAACTCTAAAAGTGACAAAAAGGTTTTGAATCAACTGTCTGATTATTCTGCTAACCTGTGCAGCAAATTTGAAAAGACCAAAATGCCGGAAAAGAGTGGAATTGCAAGTCCATTCTGAGTTGGAAACTTTATTGCACTAAGGTGGCTGGGCACTGAAAAGGGGTATTATAAAAAAAAAAAAATCTTATCTCTCAAAAATAATCAATAAACTCATCCTTGAACCACTTTACTGAACTCAAGAGCCAGTTCATTCATTCCTTTTTTAACCTGTGGAAATCCTTTCCAGATCCTCTGAAATGGGAAGACCTTAAGCCCTCCTTCTGTACTCCTAAGGATTTAGCATTTCTCCCATACCTCACTCACAATGTCAGATAGATTAGTATCCTCACCCCACTGCACATGCTACTACCAAGTAATCAATTCCCCCATCTTTCCAACACGAAGCTCATTCATAGTCAAGAACACTTCACAGAGGCAGTTTGGGCAGTCGAGATTAAAAGCTTCTTTCAACCAAACACAATCAGGCTGTAAAAAAAGGTGCAACAATAACAGGGACACTTCAAAGCAGCGCCTGTTCAATTAGAAAAGTTTGCTCTATAAGGTTGTAGCTCTTGTTTACAAGGAGTACAGCAGGCCTTTGAACCAAATTCACAGTAATTTACAGTCCCACTAAGGTTTAAGGTACAGGATGTATTTAAAAGCAAATTGTTGATCATGCAGTGTGCGAATTCCAGCATCTTCATGGGAATTCATAATATAAGCTGTCATGGAACTAAAAGAACTGACTCTACGATGTTCCTAACAAGAATATCAGTATATGGGACTACACTTGGAGTGATTTCCATTTCATGTAAAATGTGGAAATGTATTATTCAACTTCTCTAATAGAAATGAAATTTAAGAGCAAGGCTTACCATAACCTGCATGCATCTCATCATTTCTCTTGTGAGTTGTATTTTATGCTACCATTCCTATCTCGATCCCTTACTTTTACGTACCAGTCTCTTCCCTCAGACTTGGACAGGCTCTGAAGTGCTGCCAAACATGATGACCAGTGAAGTTATAGGCCAGTAGGATTTAATTTCTCACATTTAAATTACAAGGTTGATCTAAAGATAGACAAGTAGACTTTACTTGCTAGTTGCCAAAGCATTGTGGGTATACAGGCATTATTTCAGAAATTTATTCTGCTATCTTCAGCCATAGCTTGTGCTTGAAATCCTACACTCGGTGTGATCATCCTTTTAGTACTAGCCATTACTGAAATTACTGATTATTGTAAATTCTGTTTGATGAATTACTTCCCATCAAAGCACAATATGACACTGCTTTCTGCTCCTTTGGTATGCTACCTAAATCAATCATTGCTGCTAAAAAATATAAAATTAAAAGGAAACTATGATAATTCTATACATCTGCTTAAACTGCCACCTATTTTTATTTTTTTTTTTTACCCTTTGTCATCACATGGCACTATTACAATGTAAGTATGAAGTCATACTGTGCATATGAAGTCATACTGTGCATATTCCTTGTCAAAATGTTTTCAAAGTGCCAAAAAGAATAATCTCGCTGCCCCAGGTTGTTTTCTACCATGTCTCTGATAACTGATCTCAGTTTGAAGATATAAACGATTATCATTTGAACATTTGTTTGTGATTTATACTTTTGACCATTAATACAACTGTCTTGCTTATGAATATGACCAACGTGTCTTGTAGTATGGCACTCCTTTTCAGAGAGATGATTTGTGGGCAAAATATTTACTTTTATTTTCAGGTGGAAACAATGCTCTTCTCAGTATCATAGGACATCAAGATTCAAAGTCATTACCTCTTTGATATTGTCTGATTTTGCATGATTTTCATTGAACAGTTGCTTTTCATTACAATCTTTTAATTCAGCTTAAATATTCTTTTCTAGCATTTTGATTTTATAGGTGAACATGGTCCTTTCATGGCAGGTGAAAAAATTGAAGAGGAATAATCCTAGATTTTATCTACAACTTTGACATTGTCAATATATTTTGTGAAGCTATATCATGAATTTCTTACAAATTTGGAATATAGGTGTATGCTCCTTTCATTCTCTGTTAGCTTGGTACTTAGCAAAGTTCTGCAAAACACATTGCTGTTCAAAATCTACACACTGGGGCACTAATAGCACAAATACACTATCTTGTAATGTATAGGGGCTATGGAAAAAAGTTGTTACAATGCCATGCCAGGGATTGAGCTTAATTTAACTGCAAACGGAAGTTTTTATTGTCCAATTGACATCCGTTGCAGCTAAGCCCGAATGAGACTTAGGCAGTGAATTCTTGTTCACAATTTAGAATTTTCCACTTGATTACCAAGCATGTAATTGGCAGCATTCCTGCTGAGTTGAAATCCTGCCCATTTGATGAAGCAGAGATATTCTTAATAGGGGCAACTTCACAAAGTGAATGGTACTATTTAAAGTATCCCATTTCCTATCAATTTAAAGAGGTACAGATAAACCAGACAGTGTTCTGTTCATATTCTGCTAATTGGTAGAAAACTGTCTGTACCTTTATCTGCAATCTATGAGGCTTCCTGGTATGAACTAAAAAAAGAAGTTTGTTATATGATAAATAAATATGCTCAGTACTAAATTCTCATCGTTCTTTGGCAAGTTCTCCTTCGTCTTCATTGACCGAACAATACACTTAAACTAGCTATATATACCAGTTTGTTTTCAAGCCTTCATTCCTGGATATATCTAAGACATGTTATGATACCAACACTCTGCATGTCATCAAAGATATAGTACATGTACTTTAAAACCAGAAATGTTTGTGTACATTTTAATTTTCTGAATTTCACAAGAGCCAAGATTTGCAAAATTAAAATGCACAGGAAAGTTTTTGTCTACACCATATGCATTGAATGCTGGTGGCAATTCATGAAAATTTCATGCCATGAAGAAGGATCGGCTCAAAATTCAGGAAAATTTCATGCTGTGAAAATATCTTGCTTTATAATGACAGTATCACCCACAGCAGGTATACACATAATAATAAATTTACATGCTGTTTTTTTTTCACTGCATTTATAAAAAGTATACAGCAATTTTTTTTTATATGATCAGATGCTACTCTTAAGTTCTCATTTTCGTGTGCTGTACAATGCAAAATAAAGTGATTGATTTTTTTTTTTAAGTTTTCATATTCCTTTTGACTCTATAACAAACTATTCATGCTGTTCAGACAAATGGGCATGAGTACTTTATTTGCAGTAATTACTACAAATACCATATCTATAATGTTCAACAAATTTGATCCCTATTACTGTAAGTTTAATTTGTATGTTCTTTATCTAATTCAGTTTCAATTCAATTCATCTCAAGATTTATTTAATCTTTTACAGAGCACAAATTAACAAGGTATGTTAATGGGATAGCATTACAATAATTATAATCAAATGGCATTTATTTTTCTCTTTGATATAAATATGCTCACCATGACAATGACAGGTATTATAAGACATGTTCAGTTTTAAATGGATGGTATAGTTTTGGGTGAACAAAGTAAAACAAAGTGATCTTAATAAAAAGTGGGCACCACTGTCTGACCTCTTTGTTTTTGGATATATTTCAGCCATTTCAAAACCAATTTTTATCAAATAAACTTTGAATTCCTCTTAGAATTGTATGCTCTTTCATATTTCATAAGAGCTTTCTGATTATCTCACACACAAATAAGTTAGAAACCTGAAGTCCCATCTCAACCAAAACTGTGTCATTCCTTTAAAACATTCAGAAGAATCATGAGATATAGCAAAAATCAATATGTCATGTATTGTTGGTATAACTCAGTATAATATTTTGTTGGGCAAGCCCTGTGGAATATTTGCTATGGAAGAAACCCCAAATCGGACTACTGAAATTCTATCAAATCTTTTTATAACACCTTTGACAATGAAGTGAACACATCTCTTATTTACACACAGACAAATGCGAATCTGAGGTGGGAAAAATACTATAGAACCCCAAAGCATCTTACGAAGAATAAGATTCCAGCTGGAATTTAGAATAATAATGGTGCCACACTGACTCAGAAAATGGTGCGTGTCAATTTACAGAAAATGAGACCGTGTGTGGAAAAGATTTCTTCTCTATTTAGGTTAAGACACAAAAGATCTAGGTTCCATAGTTCCTAATCTCACACTTTTCTTTCCTGTCATCCAAATTTATAGCCTGACCCAATTTTGCAATACCAGCCAAAATAAACATGATTGTGACTGCTCCAAATGTGTCATTCGTTGTCAGCTCTCCACTTCATATTGGGCCAGCCTTTTATGTGTAAGATTTTCAGGTGAGGTTGATGAGATGAAACTGTCCCTATATAGTGAGAAGTGACATCACAACAGATGACATATCTCTTTCAGTGTGATACTTACATGTTTTGAAACCACTCAGAAAACCCATGAATATGAATTTTGAGAACACTGGGCTTTGTCACATGAAACAAAGCATTTTTTGGGGGGTAATATAAGAGTCAAACTCTAGCCACCTTTTAATCACTAACTATTGATTGACCCTCTCAAAACCAAAGTACTGCGAGCATTATGCCATACTGTATACTGTAGGTACCAGCTCTAATAAAAGACTTACTAACTCGATCAACTTAAATGCAGTGATCAGTGAATTTTTGGATAAGATAAATATCTTTAAAGGACACATGCCACCATGATGACATCATTCTTACTTTGATTTGTATCGTCTTTGCTGGTTGAGAAGAAAGATTCAAAGTGTGTCTGGTAAGATATTGCAGGATTATGGTCAAAGGAGCTTGGTACAAATGGCATTTTCTACTTGCTCTTCCAAGGACAGTACAAGGACAGTACATTTGAAAAATCATCTGCATGTAGACTGGTATGCATGAAATAATAATGATGTTGGTGATAACAGTCAAAATGATGAAACTTAAAATGATGATAACGATGAGATTATGCTATCCCTCAAACAATAACAACTGAATCCTGTCAAATGAATGAGCTCATTATATGAAGGGATTAGGAAACATGGGATCTTCCAGAAAGCTATGGCATGTTGGGGGTCTAGCTGTGAACAGTGAGTAGGAGGAGAGGGAACAACAGTGTCTTCCTGCATTTATGAATGTTATGTAATCAGCTCCGGAGTATCCCGCTGTCATCTGCACTGCTTCAAGAGTGTCAAGAGGAGGAAGTGAAGTAGACGCACTATTAAGGGAAGCTTGATAAGTTTGAAGGAAATCACATTTAATGTACACAAATTACTTGTAAAAATAAATGTATATGTGTCATAGGAAACTACAAGCGATCCATGCTGTGTGTCCTTCAAGCGAGTCCTCTTTGGACCATTTCAATTTTAAACACCTTTTGAAAGGATCAACCTTTTTTGCACTCTACAATAGAAAAAAAAAAATCTATGAAAGGAATCCCCCCCCCCAAAAAAAAAAAAACAACAACAAACAAACAAACAACAACAACGAAAAGCAAGGAAACATGATCAAAGGGTCTCAGGTAAATATAGGTTAGCCTGAGTCAGTGGTTATCTATGGTTTAAGGCATAATTTACCATTTGCAGATGAAATAGAAACCCAGCATTAGTGCTTTAAAATAATTCTAAAATGTGAGTTAGGGATAGAAACAACTGTGAAAATATGAATCAGTAGAATCGATGTTAAATATTGTTACATATACAAAATGTGAACAATAGTTATAATAGATTTGTGTCCAGACTAAACCATCTACAGTTACGGTTTATTTAGAAAATATTTAATATCTCCTTACATTTTAGGCTTTATTGCGAACATTTTATATGGTAGGATGTTTTGTTGTACAACAGACCTATTCATATGCATCAAATGTGATATTTTGAACTTTTTTAAATCATTGCTCCCAAAGGTAAACTAGACCTTTAACAACAAAGCTGAACTACAACATGGCATCCACTGCCCAGACTGGAGGAAGCAGGTGACAGACAGTCCAGGGCCCATTTCATAAAAAATGTTAGAATAGCAACTCTTGCTGGAATGGCAACTTTCCATGGCAACAGCCAATCAGGAAGCTGCATTCTCATCATTACCATGACAATTGCCATTTCAGCAAAAAGTTGCTACCTATCAGCTCTTTATCAAATAGTGCCCTGTACTCCACAGCCTCTAAATTTATTGGGTAATCATTCGGATCTTTGAGTTCCATGCACTTTCTCAAAGTCATCAAAGAGGGACCAGCATTCTCTATTGATTAGTGCTGACTTGTAATTCTTTGAATCTTGTTGTCTTTTATATTTTAAGAAATTCAAATATTAAATGCTGGAAGGAAGAATCATGACAAAGATGGATGATATAAAGCTAGTTACTTGTCAATCAAAGTACGTAGATCACAGGTGCGTAAGTGTGTGCGCTCTCTTTAATAGTACAGGATAAATATTATAGCTGTTCATAATTCGCTGTACATGGCATACAGAAGTATGGTGTGCGCATGTTGGACTGGACCTATTAATCAATCTTGTAAAAGTAGATAGAGATCTAGTCTTACACATAAATACAGTAATCTACCTCTGACCATATTTGAAACACTCACCAAATGAATCCATTTTAGTTGGACATATGGAACAGGGCAGAAGCATAAGCATGCCTCCAGGAACAGCACTCTCTTGAACCCTCAGTCTGTTTCCATTCAAGCACATCATGTGGAAGTCAGGAAGTCAGGAAGTCAGGAAGTCAGTAGACATCCAAATCATACAAAAGATCATTTCATCCACATTTTCTGTTCAAACCTGCCTCAGATCAAGGAGGTTGCTCACCTAGTACCTCCTTGCTCAGATGAGTCTCATATTTTGCAATACACATTCCTTGAAGTATTTCAAGGACCCTCCTGGTTGTTTGGGGGAAACTCCTTACGAAATTTGTTACGAAACTAGCATACTGTACACAAACATCACATTCATTTAAAGGTACCCATCCTCTTTGGAAGAGAACTGAAATACTAACACACCACTGGTGGACGTGTTCTTTGAAGACTGGTTCTTCACAAGAACTGAGTCACACTTACTGTGAGGGAAGTCTCCTGTGGATTTCAAGAGCTAGCTATTCAAGGTTTGGGCTTCTGGACTACATCAACAACTAGACACAAATTGACTTCTAGCCTTTAATGAACAGCATTTATTATCTGCCTATCGCCAATCCCTAGTAGTCAAACGTATTGATCAATATCTTCTAAACATATGCTTTGGGGTAGAAATGGAGAAAAGCAATGGA
The DNA here is from genome assembly GCF_964275005.1 of Diadema setosum. Classification (NCBI taxonomy): domain Eukaryota; kingdom Metazoa; phylum Echinodermata; class Echinoidea; order Diadematoida; family Diadematidae; genus Diadema; species Diadema setosum. Next base: position 35,442,556 of record NC_092698.1, read on the forward strand.
GGATAATGTCTGTAGATGCATGGCTAAACCCTAATAGGTGACTTCTACTCAGAGCAAAGACCAGAATTTGGTACAATGAAAACAAACAACCACAAATCAATTGAGTGGCACAACTTATGCAGACAATTATACCTTATCGGAGGTTGAACCCACCACAGATCAATACAAATAGCTCTAATGACGGTACAATGTACCCACAATACAAGCTATAAGACAAATTTTCCAACAGTTTATTTAGTATACCTCTAAAGAGGAACAAGTTTTGAACTGTGCATATCAAACCATTTAGAAAACACTCCCCTGGGTGCATAATTACCATGGTTTTATATTGATACTGTACTGTCAGCAAGATTCCTTATGACAGCTGTATATAGTGGTTTGATGATTGTTACATCATATTGAACCTCAGTTTCTAAGTGCAGTTGTATGTACAGGCTTTTTGGCCATTAGTGCCAAGTTGTAAAGGTCTCTCACAGCCATTAAGGATTACAAATGAGAAAAAACATGGCAGCATGCTAAACGAATTATGTTTTACAGCTCCTAACCAATGAGAAATTGTAACAAACATGTGTTGGGGGACAGCTAGGAGTAGTTTTTGCTATCAACAAAAATTTGGAAGATGTACCAGCACCTCCAATTAGAAGTCATTAACTCTGAATGTTACTTGAGGATTTACTTCAGAATGACACTGTAAATCACACATGAAGTACAATCAGAATTATTTGCAATTTCAACTATTCTCTGTCTTTTAATGCTGCACATAATGTCCATCATAAAAGTGATTAAATTCAATGCATAAGCATGTAATTTTGTCATTGTTTTTTTAATGATACAAACAGAAAGCCTGGACACTGTGGGCTTTGAAGATGTGATAGTTGCATTGTTCAGCTATAGCTCACTGACATACCTGGCAAGTATTATCAAAGTATTCCTTTCTGTTTCTTTTTTTTACTTTTTAAATGGCTGAAATGCAAATGATTCAATTGGTACCAATCCTGCTACAAGGAGAAAATCCGTCCAGATTTCCTCTTCATTCTTTTTCCCCTTTCATCTGGTCTTTTTATGGCTTTGTTTACAATACACTTTCCTGAACGCATATTGGGGATTCATCTTGTAGCCCCAGTGTGGCATTGTTAGCAGACAAAACGTTCCATTCATCTACACATCGACTTCAGACAAACTATGACAATTCCATGATAACATGGAGTAAGATAGCTGTAACTAATTCTAATGATAGGTTTACCCATTCATATAACCCACTTAGCCAGTAATAAACAAAAGCAGATGGACTACTGTCACAATCCACAAGGCCACTATGAATGGATTTGTCATAGCCGCTGGCTTCAACACAAAAGAAAGGGTCATTACATGCTGCTTGTTCTGACCAACATCAGTTAGAACGGATAAATGCAGAAGAGTGTGACATCCCCAGAAAGCAACCGGAAATCTAGTAAAACTATACAATGTAAAATAGCATTGGGGTGGGGGTGGGGGGCTTCAAAGAAGCAACTAGTTTACAGTTGTCTAAAGCAAGGATAGTTGCAATATGAGAATCTTTCCCATAAGTACATAAACCTGCTCATAACAGGACAACAAAGGATTAATGCATTTTATACGAAAGAATGCACTCCAACATGCAAGATTAGGACTACAGGCATCAAATCTATGGCAAAAAGATCAGCATAGATATGTTTGTCCCATGTACTCTTAAACTCTCTTTCACATTATATGGTTGCAGAATGTGGTACCTAACTTCTGTCACAACTTAGTGGACAGTGTGATTGCTCTAAGAAGGAAAAAATACACAAATTAAAGGACAAATCTCATGTGGGTTGTACAGTGTAGGATCAGAGTATAACAGCTTGGGGTTAAAGGGTGTATACAGTTCTGGTTGAGGTGAGGATTTAGCTTTTAACGTTTTGCGAGACATTCAGAAACCACTCTCTGAGATGTCAAAGAGCATGCAATTCTAAGGGGTATCAAAAGTTTATTTGATGAAAATCGGTTTTGAAATGGCTGAGATATCCAAAAACAAGGTGAAACAAAGAGTTCCTAATAAAAAGCGTGGTCTGTCGCCTTTTATTATTATCACTTTTTGGGATATCTCAGCCATTTGAAAACCAATTTTCATCAAATAAATGTTGAATCCTTCTTAAGATTACACGCTCTTTCATATTTCATAAGAGGTTTCTCATTATCTCACTTAAGAATGTTCAAAACATGAATCCAGACCTCAAACAGTACTGTACAGTCTCTTTAAGTATTTGACTACCGTAATTCAAACTAGTTGTAAAGCCTTTTTAATACTACAAAATGGGCTTGGTTGGAGGGGGCACTTGAAATTAGGAAGCTGAATGTGTTCCAGGCTTAAGAACCAATAAAAGTGTCAATTGTACAATCACTGGTAGCACATGATACTCTGACAGCCTGGCAAGTTCCTAAGCATGTTCCAATGTGATCAAATTTGCTCTTTCTCTCTCTCTCTCTCTCTCTCTCTGGCAGACAACTAATCCATGGTGTAACATCAAACCTCATTTCATTCACAGATTTATATTCATGTCAAATCTCCCTCTGTTCTCTAATTCAGTGGATACTCCTGTAATTTGATGTATACATCATTTTTGTTCAATGGTATACTTTTGGATTGGTTTTCTAGTTAAGAAGAGGGATAATTCTAATGGTAGAGATCTGTGGGTATAAAGGTGGATTAGGGAATGTTAATCCCACAGAAAGAATACAGTAGGTGAAATGAACTGGGTTTAGAATTTTTTTTTTTTAAATGTGCAACATAGTATATTCCAATACATCAAATGGAAGTGCAAATGATGGACAATCCCCAAGCTAACCCTTAGACCACAATTAGAGATTCTTGTCTATAGCAATGCAAGATAAACTACCGGCATAATAGTTAATTATGCACACCAGTGCACATACTTACCACATCATCGAACTTTCAAAGATCAGCACTTGCCCAGTGTTCAATGTCTTGACCGTCCAAGTTCCAGATTTGAGGAGTTCATGAATCTTCAATGACAGTACTGATCTATTCCATGATAGAGAGCTGGTAAAGCTCCTTATGCCGTGGTAGAGCAGGAGAGAGCAAGGTTTTAGTAGGGTGGACAATTACAAGCAAAGAATAAGCTTGCCCCTTGGGCATCACGACGTGATTCGAAAACTAGCCTTACACAACGTCTCTGGAAAACGTAGCCCACAATGTTTGACTGAAGTAAACATCAACATCTACAGGGATGGCGGACGGACGATGGGAGATAGTGTACTGTACTTGAAACGGTACCTGGGATCCATCCACACATCGATAGTAGTCGGCCTTTCGAAAAACAAGATTTGGGGTTTTCAGTTTCATCCTAATCGATCCGGGAAAGACGTGTGCCCGTTCGGTCACAAATAGACGATCATTTCACACAATGTTCCCCAGTAGGCCTCCTGTCCAGATCGCATCATTGTCGAAGTTTCAAAAATAAAGGCCTACGCCCGACTATCAAAGCGAAGTGAAAAACGTGACCACAAGGTATACTATCTTTACAAAAATTCTCAAGCCGGTTCTGGATCGAAAACACAGAATACCATTTGGACACAATGGGCAGAATGCACAATGCATAGAACCATTAGTTTTACAATTTCGTAAACACAAAGACCGATCAGCTGTAATGATTACCGGTAGTATCGTTGGTTTTGTCATTGCATGTTTCCGAGTACTTAGTATATGAAAGTCTTCTGCTTTTGTCATGCTATTGCCATGTTGATGCTGTATTGTGTGTGTGTTTGTTGTTGTTTTTTTTTTTCACCCCGTGTTTCGCCTTGACCCTCATAATTCCATCACTTCCCTTTTCTGTGAATGGTACAACCGAACCTCCATTCTCAACTATATCACATTTTTGTATCTTCCCAGCAATGGGATCACATAAAACATTGTCTACAGTGTCTATAATGGCTGGTTAAATTATTGTTTCTAGAGGCCCTAGTGTCTTAACCGGTGAGGACGAGTGCCGAGTATACTCGGGCAGGTGTACGTCTATGGGAAATGTGTTTGTAGCAAAATCAGTGGCGGCAGGGTTGCACGTGCAGGGTGTTCCCCTGAGGGTACATGGATCACAGGTAGACACCCTTGCGACCCTTGCTGGAGGGGGTTGAAGGGAAAGTGCGATGTATTGGGTAATCCCCTAATGATGAGCGTTTGATACCGGTAGGCCTAAGCTGTAGAATAATTGCAAACTACGAAAACTAGACTTGTAGGTAACTTTTAACCAAACAAACAAGAGTCAACCCTAAAGAAGAAGAAAAAAAAAAAGTAGCACTGACCAAAACAAATTGCTGTCGAACAAAAGTGGAATTTGAGTTTCAGACAGTTATTTTCTTTTACCTTTTCAGGGGAGGGGTGGGGAGAAAGCCTGCATTATGCGTCCGACCCCACACCGTGCATCCGTGTGTTCCTATTATAGTGAATAGTAAATAGTAGCCGGAGTATCGAGAATAAGACGGCAAAATGTCATCGAAATAGTCAAAGGTGACATCAAAGACCACTGACCCTTTGTCCTGTCACAATAAGCCCAATAACACTGCCACCAATAGTTGTTTGGAGAGAGCATACAAACTAAACCCTGAAAATAGCTGGCCAAAGGGTTTGGATGGACGTCAAAAAGGGGTCAACAAATACCTTTTCTGCCTTTAACAGGAGAATCTTTGTCCTGGTATGGAACAACCACATTATGCTATAAGAAGAGCTTGTAAGTTGTATACCTCTCTGTTCATTATTTCTTCATTTTCTCGCACTATTTGTTTTGAACATGTTTAAAGATCTTTAGCACCTGGCCTTGAAGAATGTTTGCTGCAATGAGATACTCTGTTGGCTTTGTGACTGTCTATAAAAAAAAAAAAAGTTTAGAAGAATAACCGAAAATCTCAGTACCTTTGCCCCTTGAGAGCATGCTGGCGACAGGAGGAAAGACTCGCTGTTAGATTCTTATGAAGGTTAAAGAATTTTGTAACATGTAAAAGAAGCGTTAGCGTTTGATCAAGTCCATTATATACTCATTTTGTGAGATATCCAAATCAATTTATGCAGTTTAATTCCATCCAGGACAAAACCGACATTCGCACTCTTTCTTTGGCCACTTCAATCCGAAGCGTATAGACCATTCTATGTTTGTATATAGGCAGGAATAGCCTTTGATAATCATTTTATTTTCAAAATGACTGTCACACTTAGTGGCTTTTGAATGTCGTTTCGGTTGGCTTTTTTCTTTTTCTTTTTTTTTTCTTCTTCTTCCTCTTTTTTTTTTAACAGACTCATGCTGAGAATCATTCTTGCTTTGTCGTTGTTTTACACCATGGACATTGAAGAGAATGCAAGAAAAAAAAAAAAAAAAAAAAAACGTTGTCGTATGTGAGGACGTATAATGCCGAGATAGAAGTATCAACTACTTTGGTTGTAAAGTGTAGTTAGCCCTGTTATATTAAAAAAAGGAAATCTTATAGTAATATAAAATTCAGGAAATTGTGGTGTACGACCTATTAAGTTGTATTTTGTGCTAAGCAGAAAAGAAAAAAGTATCAAGGGAAATAAATCTCAAAGAGAAAGTGATGAGTAAATAATTATTGTTGTAAGGAAGAAAGGGGATCAGAGAAGGAGAGCTGGACATACTTTTGTACGAATTCGCTATTATATATTTTTCGGTCTTGTAAGAGGTAATTACGCAGGTGCACGTTACAAGTAAGACATCCACGAGTGGCTGAGTCCATGAGTCATTATACAACCCAAGAGTCATACAGCCCATTAGGCAAATTTATAAGACCCATGAGTCCGACACTATACGCAAAAAGGCCATCAAGACCGATACATTAAAGTTTTAAGCCCAGTGATATGAAGTCGGTCTCGTGAGCCTTTTTTTTTTTTTTTTTTTTTTTTTTTTGCCTATATAGCGTCGAACTCGTGGGCCTTGCATGGACTTGTAGGTCCTTTTTTACCCAGTGTCAGACTTGTGAGTCTTGTTTTCCTAGCGTTTTCCTAGCGTTTTCCTAGCTCATGGGCCGTATGACTCATGGACCTTTTTGTTCTATGTCAAATTAGTGGGCAGTATGACTCGTGGGTGTAGTTTTCGTGGGATGACCCCAATGAGGCTACTGTAATGAAACAGGGTTTAAGATACCAATAACGTTTATAGATGGCATCGAGGATTTAGTAATTTTTTGCAGTAAGTTATGTCAATATTATCTTAAAAATCATCAACAAAATCACTCCGGAATCGTACAATAACTCCAGAAATGAATAAAAGAAGTTATTATTATTATTATTATTATTATTATTATTATTATTATTATTATCATCGTTATTATTATTATTATTATTATTATTATTATTATTATTATCATCGTTATTATTATTATTATTATTATTATTATTATTATTATTATCGTTATTATTATTATTATTATCAATATTATTATTATTATCATTATTATTATTATTATTATTATCATCGTTATTATTATTATTATTATTATTATTATTATTATTATTATTATTATTATCCTCAATCTTGAAATCACTCCAATTCTAATTGCTATGACAAAAAGAGCTTATAAGTATTCCGTTTCATCATTGGGTCTGTTTTAGATGTCAAAATATGTACAACGATCTAGAATGTGAATAAAATACATACGTTTTAGAGTTGAAAGAAAAAAATAATGGAAGAAAGGGCAAAGTATAGATGTCAGCCAGTATACGCATAGATAAAGGACTAACCTCGATAGGCTGGTGAACTCTCAACGAAGGTATAATCACTTTATCCCTATCTTTTCAATATACTGATCTCTTGGGATATCAAGATAAGGCCTATCCTCTTAGTAATCACTATAGAGCTCTGCCGATGAATAATCTTGTATTTAATCACAGTCCAAACATTCAGATAGTTCCTTGTTTTCCTTTGTAAAATTGTCACCATCGGACAAAGCTCGGGGGTCTTATCCAAACTAATCGCTGTGCCCCAATCGGCGTCCAAAGAGACCAGGAACCCGTATAAAGGTATCGACGGTGTCGTAACACAAACATTGTCATAATAGTGGTAGTTAATCTGACTTCATTAACTAGCCAATTTCAATCCGCTGATAAAAGCCGATTGTACAGTTGCAATCGCCCCAGTCGCTCAGATAAATCATGGTGCTACAAACACATCTAAATAATTATATTAACGTCTTTATATCCGAAGAATCACTAGAAAGGACTATAGCTGTTGGGGAAATAAAATCGAACACAAAGCAAGAGTTAACGAGTTGGACATTAAAAAGCAAAGTGTATAAGTGTGGATGTTGTGACCAATCCAAACATTGTTAAAGAGGTTGTATTAACCATAGATCATCTCCCTGTAATGAGAACCCTCCGACTGCATGCTGTTATTTGAGTCTTATTTGGAAGTCCCCAAAGACCAATCATCTCACTGGCTGATCACTGCAGAGCGATAGAGGGCGCACAGCAAGAACATACCACAGAACTCTTAGTTCTGTGGAACATACTAGTAATACTTATAGCACGTCTCATGCAGTACACACAATATGACACAGCATCATGATTTTTGTGACTACCATACCTATTTTACCTTGCTGTGTAGAAATCGCGATAACTTATAGTGTTGGTATAATACATTTAACACATAACATATTCACGCATGCACTATCAGGTAAATATTGTATTACTGTGTATTTGTGGACACAAATTGTCATTGATTGATTGATAATTGAAACATGTTTAACATGCGAAGTAGTAGCCCGAAGGCTAAATCATAATGCATCACATTGAAAAAAAACATACCGATTACATTAACGTAACAAATATACAGCATCTAAAGACAATAAACAGTTCATACCAATTATTACACAAAATATATTACTTTACTTTTTGAGCTTCATTGAAAAAAAAAATCAACAACAAATAATTATAACCGGACATTCTTAAACATTTTCATATAAACAAAATTTCAAAACAATTCAACTTTTCAATTCGGTTACCACTTTCAGTTATAAATAATGTTATTCTCAGCATCAAATCTTCAATCTATATTATATCGATGAAAACGCATATTATTATGGTTGTATTCATACGTTCATATTTAGGGCCTATCCAATCAGTTTGTGTCCGGTCTTGATGCAGCCAGGCGGTGCCATAATGTAAAATGTTATACATTGAGGCGTGAGTTTTTCTTCAATTTTGTCTCCCTCTACAAATGAAATTTGTGAGATCGCAACTGCCGATCTGTAATTTTCAACAAACATGTCGGGAAAGGGAACCACTTGGATTCGAACCTGTCATCTACTACTTTCTGGGCAGCGACACTATACCACAGGCTATCCCTGTTGCCTGCAGTGACACGATAGACTTGGAACAAATAACCAAACCTCGAAATTCGACAAATTTGATTGCAGCTGTCACTATATGATTATTGTAAAAAAAAAAAATGCAGTAATTACAAATGGTAGCCACAAAGAGATGGAGGACCAATCAGCAATGAGTGTCTAATTCGTTTTACTCATCATACTGCGCCAGCAAATAAGTAGGCCTATCTTCAGGGAACAAACTATCAGGGAACAATAATTCAGGACATTATTGTGTCCTTTTGACCAATAGGAGAACGAATATGGCTATATAATTACACTATATAGAATCATTCGAAGAGTGTAAACTTCCACCAAGCCATCCATCCTATATACAGGGTCATAAAACGCCAAAGAAGTTTGAGCACACCCCTTTAAATTCTGGGATCGGACCATGATCGCGATCACCATAAAAATACAATCACCTGCTCCTATTCACAATAAACCTCTCCTGAAATATCATCAAAATCAGTTCATAATTTTCGCGTATAAAATACGCCTTACAGAAAGACAATCAAAACGAGCAAACGCTGGCAAAAACATGACCTCGATCGCTCAGGGAAGATAACAAGAATTTAGTCTGTCACGTATAAAACTGATCTGATTTATTACACTCAGTCGTTGTAACAGCTTGGGTTTTCCGCGAATTACGATTATTTTGGTGTAAACCTTTCCATTTATTTTTATTGTCGACTCATGCAAAGTTTTCCCGCGTAATAACATCAATGTTACGAAAATTGTAATGATACCCGCAAAAGTTCAGATCTAATAATCTTTATGTTTTGGAATTTACGAGTTAAACAAATGACCTTTGTGACATTTAGTGCTGAAATGCTTCTTCATTGTATATAGGACCTTAGCTGTTACCTATGGCTACACGTATATGTATCAATGTTTAGATTCTTTTTCCCCCTTAGCAATGCAGATAATCCTGTGGTCAGATGTCCAGAAATTAAGATTGTATATACCTGACATAGACATAGAATATTCTTCAAATTAATTTCAATTCTAATTTCATATTCATTACGTCCACCATGTCTCCTATACCCCTCTCCCACCACCCTCCCACCCCACACCACTGCGCCTTTGATGTGTCTCCTCACCCCCCCCTTTTTTTTTAACATGTCACGGGGATCATTGTATAGGTTGTTCTTCGTGATCAATTTGTTCATTGGTCACTGTTATAATTTGATGGAGGAACAGCGTCGGCAAGTAGTGACCAAACTTTTGATCGTAACTTTATACGACTCCGTTTTATCGCTGCTCCGTAACTTTATTTTGACGATGACTGCACCCCTGAGCATTCACATACGGCGCTATATCGTATCTTTATGTAATCGCATCAGTGGTCGCCCAAAGGCAGCAGCGATTTGAATGTCCTCTCAGATTCTGTTTAATATACTTTGGCCCTTTGTGAAAAGTCGATATTCATCTAAAGTAAGAATCAACCAACCAACCAACCAACCAACCAACCAACCAACCAACCAATCAACCAACCAACCAACCAACCAACCAACCAACCAACCAACCAACCAACCAACCAACCAACCAACCAACCAAACAAACAAACAAACAAAACGATTTGAAAATACTCCTCCTCCCCCCCCCCCCCCAAAAAAAAAAAAAAAAAAAGTTAAAGAGCGTCAGGATCATTCAGATGATAATGGTACGCACAAAGTGGTCTCTTCATTGCATTTCATTGGTTTTCATGGCAGTCAATATACCTTTTCTGTAAAGAGAAATAGCCAACATGAAAACACTAATTCCTATTATACCTCTTTGCATTATATTTCATCATTATTATTTCCTCATAGATGTGGGACAATAATGACATTTGGTTGAGTTGGTTGGTCAGGTATCATCGTACATTGACCATTGAAATGCAATAAATACAAGCCGGCAAAACTTCAAAGAGGTAGGCCTATAATATGGACAATGACCAAGGTTACAGATTTTGCTTAGCGTCGCCGAACATTTTATAGCTTATTGAGCTGTAGTCGCACGGATGAAACACTCGAGTATTTTTATGAAAACGTTTTGAAAATTATGACACTTTCAAGTTATTGGATATCTGTAAGCAAATACCACCATAATAATAGGCTGTTTATTCACACTGTACATCAATTCTATTTTCTGCTGTTTATTAGGAAGATTGAGTAGTGGAATGTGGTCATTCACAGATTCTGAATTCATTTCATTTGTTTTGCATGCAGGATCAGAGATACTACAATCACCGTGCTGGGGACCAACCAGCTCAGACTTTTCAAAGTGGAAGGATCGCTGATAGTGGGACCCTGAATATGAATCAAAATGTCAATGGTTTGATACTGAATAAAGGAATGCACACTTGCAGGGACATCCCAACCAAGGCGTCACGGCATGAAAGCAAAGCCGCACTTCCATTTTTACTGCTTAAAACTTAATTCCTTCAGTTTTAATGTGCGTATTATTTATTTTGAATCGACTAACTTGGAAGCCGAAACGCATCGTTACGCTTAGGTTTGTTTTTTTGTGGGTCACATTTATTCGTTTTTATCTATTTTTAATTGTTTCAAAGTCGACAGACCACTTGACCTAGCTACTCATAAGACATGCAGTGGGAAAGAACTTACATCTCATGAGTAGGGTAGAAAATATGAGCACTTCTTTCGCCATAATACGACCTCAAAGGATATACCCACCAATTAGCATGGGTCTGGGGTATGGGAGCTGACGCACATTCTGTTGTTACAAACTAGTGGCTGCGCTCATGATGTGGAAACTCATTTGATAATCAACAATAGTATTATAACTCTTTATCGATCATCCTTCAAGACAGAGGATCAAAACCGCATTTTATGTCCGATTTACATCCCTGTTACATCCCTGTTAGATCTTTACGCTCATCCAACTCCGGTTCTCTGATAATTCCAAGATTCACTACAATATGGGGCACACGTGCCTTTGGCCATGCTGCTCCCACCTTATGGAATAACTTACCTCCAGCCGTAAGAAATAATTGTTCTTCATCAGACTCCTTTAAAAGCAGTCTAAAAACTCACTTGTTTAAAGCCTCAATTTGACTACTTATTACATGTACTTGATATTTGTATGTCCTTTATCTCCTTCACTTTCTCTTCCTTCCGCGCCTAGAGCACTCTGCAGAGTGGATTTGGCGCTATATAAATCATATCAATTATTATTATTTATTTATTTCGATCTGCGGCTGGATTATCGATTTTATCAAAAATATTAAACTCCGCCACGATGCACACGTACAAACTTGCCGTGAGATACAGAAAGAGAACTCATTGATAGATGTCGCTCTTAAAAATAGACAAGTTACATTTATTGACTGCGTGCCATCAGGCTGACTCAGGATCGGATCAGGACTCGAATCGTAATCAAACTAAGCCACCTGTAGTAGAATAAATATGTGTCAAGTTTTGACAGTGAACTTGTGCACAACAACAAAACAACCAAGAGCAAAGTGATATTTTTTTTTTTATACAGCAACGGTTTTTAAAACAATATAAGTGACTGATAAAGACATTTAAAACTAAGAATCCACATCTAACTATTGTGGACAGTAACTTTATTTACAAGAGATGTAATTTCTTTTTAGTATTTCATTTCTCATTAAGGATGTTTAATCAAAACTCTAATATTCCTTTGTATAATCTTACGAAAACCAGTAGGCCTATTACTCTTGCAAGAAAAGGGCTTAAATGTCAAATTATGCAATATTTTCCCTTTTTGATCGAATGAACCTTATACTGTTACGTTAGTTTGAGTTAATAACATTCATCAAAATCAGCTTGATTTGGGGCAAAACTTTAACTCCCCTGCTCAATTCAACCAGCCAGTTTGTAATTAATGTATAAACTTAGGAAATGGTGCTGTCAATATTCTATTTTGATTCGCTTTGCAAGTGAAAATATCCAACCTCTTTATTCAAATCAAATCATCTCTTCGTTCATAATGGGGCTATCATTTGCAAACAAGATCACCATAAGAATATGGTGAAGAAAACAAATCATTTATGTTATAATTTTTAATTGAAGCATCTGCGTAATTTCTTTTTCCCCTCAACCACCAGTGAACCAGTGAATTCTGTTTTCAAATCGATGACCTCCCCTTTCTATGAAAAAATGTACACATTATAGATAATCTTTATGGAAGTCAACATGAAAATGTGGAATTACACTTTTTTCAGAAATTACAAGTCGGTAATTTAGAACTTCTCTTATCTAGTTTAAAGTATGCATTATTATGTCCTATTTGTTTATGATTAGATATCGCCATACCAGTCATCCTCAAAATCTCGAAATCACTGTAACAGATTGCGGCGCAATTTGTGGCATCGGAAGGGAAACACCCGTACACAGACCGTCGGCTGCTGCAGCTGTAATATGAATGTTGTTGCTGGCGATGAGTCGACGAGTCAATTCATTCCCAATTCAATTCAGTTCATTTCACTTCAAATCAAATCAATTCAATTCAGTTCAATTCAATTCAATTTAATTCAATTCAATTCAATCCAATTCATTTCAATTCAATTCAATTCAATTCAATTCAATTCAATTCAATTCAATTCAATTCAATTCAATTCAATCCAATTCAATTCAGATAGATGCCAATCAGATCAATCACGAAATAGGTCTACAGGGCTACATTTCAGTAAATTTACATGGAACATGATAGCTACACAGTGATCGATCTGACTATCAGATCACTGTATCAGATAAGGAGGGTATATGTCCCGAGACGTATCAGGACAACTCCCCCGGAGGACTAGTCCCCCGGGGACTACTCCCACCTGACAGCTCCCCCGGAGGACCACTCCCCCGGAGGACGTCTCCCCCGGAGGACTACTCCCCCGGAGGACGTCTCCCCCGGGGGACAACTCCCCCGGGGGACAACTCCCCCGGGGGACAACTCCCCCGAGGGACCACTCCCCCGGAGGACCACTCCCCCGGAGGACCACTCCCCCGGAGGACCACTCCCCCGGGGGGCAACTCCCCCGGGGGACAACTCCCCCGGGGGACAACTCCCCCGGGGGACAACTCCCCCGGGGGACAACTCCCCCGGGGGACAACTCCCCCGGGGGACAACTCCCCCGGAGGACAACTCCCCCGGAGGACAACTCCCACCTGACAACTGCCCCGGGGACGTCTCCTGGGGGACAATCCCATAACTGAACAGAGATGTTTCTTATTTGTGTCCTAGAAATTAAAATTGAATTCATCTGTGTAAAAACAGTATTCTTTTTATACAGAATTTAAATTAAAGTTAACGTTACCTAAGACACGTCCATCTTTATAACAAAGTTTTTGAAATTTCAGCACAAAGTTTTTACTTTTGTACACGCTACATGTAATGTCGAAAAAAGTAGAAACGCAGGTCCATTTTATCACTGAAAGTTGGTCAAGAGATAAACACATTGACGGAAACACGCTTTTGAGGGGAGAGTTCATTCCTTAGCATGTACCTGTTATTCTTCATTATTTTATAATATTTTAAGAAGTCCATTCTTTTATGATTTTCCTTTTCGTTTTGCAATTCATGATTATGATAAGGAATATGTTAAATGAAAGAAAGATATTATTCAGAGGGGTGAAGGCTCAAATTTTTGAGTTTCTTCAGTTTGTCTCCCTGTACAAAGGAATATGTTGTTAGAAATACCCTTTTAATGGGGTTATGATTTTCATCTTAGATTCTTATGATAGTTACTATCCTATATGTCACTGTCAGTAAGACTTTATTGTGCAATTTTCGTTTGTTGTGTTGACTGTGAATTTATCTGAACATCATTACAATTCTTAATGTCGGAGAAATAATTGACAGAAAAAAGAAATATGAATATTCTGTGCCTGAAAAGACTTGAACGTGTAACAAGGTAGGGCCTAATATCTTCCATAACAGCCCTGGGAAAGCACACCCGCACGACCAACACAAATCTCTCAACCACAAAGATGGGATGATTCCAGTTTCAATTAATTGAAAATTGAGTTTTGTTTCACACAGTTTTATTTGATAACGTTTGAACATGGAAAACAAAAACAAAACAAAAAATGTCTAGCGCAAGAGTAATTGAAGTTAGTATGCAAACAACACTTTTGCACGTAATGGTATACCGGAGATTGTGGTATCAGATAATGGTACACAGTTTACAAGTGACCAGTTCAAAGAGTTTGCTTGCCAGTACCAATTCAAGCATGTCACGTCTTCATCACTTTCTACATAGCAATGGGAAAGTTGAAACGACAGTACAAATCGCAATGTCTAATGAAAAAGGCAATGAGAGATGGAACAGATCCAGGTTTGGCATTTCTTGACTATCGGAACACACCGATCGATGGGCTAGATGCTAGTCCTGCACAATTGTTGATGCAGAGGAGGACAAGGACCACCCTGCCAACAGCTAGTCAGCTGCTGAAACCAAAAGTAATAAAGAATGTGCAAACAAAGCTGACCAAGAAACAAAAGTGCAGTAAAATTACTTTGATCGAAGCGAAAAGCGTTGTTGTTTGAAAGACAAAGTTTCCAAGAAGTTGCATAGTGGAATGTGAAGGAAAAATGCTCCTGTCAAAACAGAATTGACATCAGAAGAGGTACAGCGGAAAACAATCCTTAATGCAACAAAGCTAGATGACTCAACATAATATCGTATCACAAGATCAGGTCAAAAATATGGACCAGTGTAAAAATTTATCTATTTTATAGGATAGATACCGGAATTTGACGGGAAATGAAATGACAATGATCACGGGATTGTGATAATGTTTAGATGTTGAACTATTCATCTGGAGAGTAGAGTTGGTTACATTTTGAGTGCAATAAAAGTGTTTCATCTAACTTATCAAAAGTAACAGCTTTGTCGATTATCATAAGAGAAACAATGATTAACGTTTCTTCAAAGACAAAATAACACATTTCTAAAAGTGAACAAAAGTACAGTTTACAAAACAATCACAAGTATTCCTCCAAGTGTGAAGAGCGAGATTGAACTTACGTCGTTAAGAGTGCGTTGTAATGTGTCATACAAAGCCGTGATATCTCAATATTGAAGTGAAGTGTTACTCACTTTACAAGTATCAGTAATGTTTGTGTTTATAAGATGTGTTGCTATGATTACACATGTAGTAAAGTTGAATGTAAGATATAAGATATGGCAAGTCAAACACGCCCATACAAGACGTATTTCCATTATTACTCAAATAGGACAAGTATATTGTGTGAACAACGTATCAAATAATTGCCATGATAATCCTAAAAAGACAATGGCTTATTGATTAAGTTTCAGTGGTAGTTGATAAATGAAAAAATCTGTGTGCAAAAGAGAAACTTTACTTTTCTAAAAAAAAAAAAAAAAAAGGGAGATGCCAAATGTTTGAAATTAGTACAGTTTGAACGCAGAGACTAGTGCCTAGCTTTGCAGCACCAACCAATGCCCACAGAGATGATGCTGTTGCTATGCTCTATAGTTACCACTCTCGAGAAACCCCGGAGGTAGATGTACTATACCTCAGCATGACCTCAGCAAACTTCCTTACTTGCACCCAAGACCTAGAAGAATAAAAACATATCAACCTATCACCTGCGTGTTAACAAAATGTGCACATATACTTTTTGACCAGTGTCCGTTTCTTCCCTTGGGCATCCGATGCAATCGATATCGCTAAAGCATTTGCATTGTTCAAACTCGTCATGATTGTAATACAACAAATTACTGCCAAGATCGTGTGCTTATTCTGACTGATTAAAGAAACAACTAAGGAACTCTCTAAATAACAGGCTAAATATTACAGTCGTCATCCCTTGATATCTCTTAGAGATGGGCTAAAGAGGATGACATTTTCAGAACATGCTCATCACACCTTAGTTTGATGACTTTGTGCCTACTGACACCATTTTTGAAAAAAAAAAAGAACGAAAAATGCGAAATCCAGGGTGCCCCGGCCGAAAAGCAGGTCGCCGTTTCGGCTTTAAGAAGACATTTCTGGTTATAACTCGGCTATTTTTTGGTCAATTGTGATGGTTTTGGTGTCTAACCCCATGTTTTGGGGGTCAAGGAAATGGATTATAATGATAATTTTAGTGTAAAACCTAATCTTCCACATGATACTAACCTTTTGCCCATATTTAGGCATAAAATTTTCTTGCCTTTTACCCCTACCCCAACTGCCATTTTTGCATTTTTTTCTGTATTTTTTCAAGTAGTATTGACTACCATACTCTTAATAACAAGTTCTAGCTATCAATCTGGTGTTTTCTACCAACAATAGTACAGCAAGGGTTATGTTATACGTGTGTCATGCAGATACCGGTATGTGGCTGGTGCATTCAGGATGCATGGTAACTGTGCAACCAGTGCTAATACTGTTTCTGCATTATAGTGCCTAATGCCGGTTGGAAGATATTACCTTTTTACACGTTCAAGGCTTTTCAGGAACAGAATATTCAGTTTTTTTTCTGTCAATTATTTCTCCGACATTAAGAATTGTAATGATGTTCAGATAAATTCACAGTCAACATAACAAACGAAAATTGCACAATGAAATTACTGACAGTGACATACAGGATAGTAACTATCATAAGAATCTAAGATAAAAATCATAACCCCATTAAAAGGGTATTTCTAACAACATATTCCTTTGTAGAGGGAGACAAACTGAAGAAACTCAAAAACTTGAGCCTTCGCCCCTCTGAATGATATCTTTCTTTCATTTAACATATTCCTTATCATAATCATGAATTGCAAAAAGAAAAAGAAAATCATCAAAGAATGGACTTCTTAAAATATTATAAAATAATGAAGAATAACAGGTACATGCTAAGGAATGAACTCTCCCCTCAAAAGCGTGTATCCGTCAATGTGTTTATCTCTTGACCAATTTTCAGTGATAAAATGGACCTGCGTTTCTACTTTTTTTCGACATTACATGTAGCGTGTACAATGGTAAAAACTTTGTGCTGAGATTTCAAAAACATTGTTATAAAGATGGACGTGTCTTAGGTAACGCCAACTTTAATTTAAATTGTATTTAAAAAGAATACTGTTTTTACACAGATGAATTTAATTCTAATTTCTAGGACACACACACACACACACAAAAAAAAATCTCTGTTCAGTATGGGATTGTCCCCCAGGAGACGTCCCCGGGGCAGTGGTCCTCCGGGGGAGTGGTCCTCCGGGGGAGTGGTCCTCCGGGGGAGTGGTCCCCCGGGGGAGTGGTCCCCCGGGGGAGTGGTCCCCCGGGGGAGTGGTCCCCCGGGGGAGTGGTCCCCCGGGGGAGTGGTCCCCCGGGGGAGTGGTCCCCCGGGGGAGTTGTCCCCCGGGGGAGTTGTCCCCCGGGGCAGTTGTCCCCCGGGGGAGTCGTCCTCCGGGGGAGTCGTCCTCCGGGGGAGACATCCTCCGGGGGAGTAGTCCTCCGGGGGAGACGTCCTCCGGGGGAGTTGTCAGGTGGGAGTAGTCCCCGGGGGAGTTGTCCTCCGGGGGACAAGTCCTAGACCCGTCCCGAGAAGTTACTAGTACACAAACAGGTAATTTTGTGTTGGGATTTTAACAGGGTGAATATTAAATTCATACTAGGCCCTGCATCATACACACCTTGAACCTTGAAGAAGTAATCCCTGTTGCAGCGTTTCATATGAAGCTAAACTGGGATGGTACATGGTGACATCAAAGGCCAACGGACAAACAACAACAACAACAACAAAATAATTTCATTTCATTTATTTCCACATGAAAAGTCTGCAACAAAAGTGACATTTGAACAGTATAATTTTTCTACAAAGTGTGGGGGACCAACTCAACAGAAGCACACAAATCTTGTTTGTAAAAGGCCCCATGTGACATAACATGACAGTCACAGATGAAATACACAATAAACAACATAAAATAAATCAGGATAGAAAGAGACAAAAGGAGAATAAAAAGATGGAGAGTGGATAGAGTTAGAAATATATAACAGATCAAATGTCAATAATAATTTACTTTTGAACGTTTGACTAAATCGTTTCAACATTTTGGTAATTTTTAAGTCAACTGAAACACTATATTCCAAAGAAAAAAAAATTCCAAATCAATTGAAAAGAACAGGAAGATAAGGAAGAAGAAGACGAAGGAGGAGGAGGAAAAGAAGAAGAAGAAGAAGAAGAAGAAGAAGAAGAAGAAGAAGAAGATGAGGAGGAGGAGGAGCAAGATACATGTTCACGGACTTTCTCCCCAACTGACATACATGTATGTATATTAAATCTGTGTTCCTTTAGAAAGTAGACCACATTTCTAAATCCGGTGTTGCCGATCGAAAAAGGCCACAACAGTACGCTAATCCGAAAATGAAAAGAACTGTGCGTACAATAACGAACCTTCAAATAAAGATTAAAAAACAAAAATCTTTTCGGATTAACAAACCGTCGGAACAACGAATATTATTTCATTTTCGAATTAACGAACCTTCGGAACAACGAACCTGGGGGGGGGGGGGGGGGGGGGCGACGAACGTTTTTGAGGATAGGGGCTGCGGAACCTGAGGGTTGGGTTCAAGACCACTACCCCACCCCCCCCCCCCCACACCCCCTGCTCAGACGAGAATAATCTAAGGGCGGAACCTTTGGAAATTCGTTGGTGTTATTTTGTTTCCGATTCTTTTTTTTTTGACGAGCAAAACACAAACAAACAAAAACAACAACCTGGGAGCCTGCAGCCTATATTACATTAATTATCAGAGTTTCTTGATTTAAAATGTAAAAGAAAAGGACTGATTTTATGACATCTTTCCACCGCTCCAATCGGAGAAGTGGTGAGTTTAAAATAATGACATCATTTCCTGTTCACTCTGAATACATTATACACCGGGTGTCCCAAAAAAAGCGGAACGGTGGATTTTCAGTACCTTGCGTTCTAAAAGTGATATATTTCTTGATATCATTAGAGAGAGCATATTTCGTAGAAGATCATGATACCAAAATTATTAAATTTGGTTCAGTACTGTTTATTCTACGCCAATTTCTGTAAATGCAGTCATTTTCAATTTTTTGCGACTTATGAGATAATAATTTGGGTGCGACACGCGTTCCATACGGTGAATTGTGTAAGCTCGCTGATCCATGTCAACAAAAGATAACGCTTTCATATTTGGCGCGCGCACACACAGACACACACACACAGAGAGAGAGACACACACACACAGAGACACACACACTGTTTTTTCCTGGCCCGTGCCCAATGTGAAAGCTGTATATTTTGTTGACATGGATCACCGAGCTTACACAATATTCACCGTATGGATCGCGTGTCGCACTCAAATTATTATCTCATAAGTCGCAAAAATCCGGCGAAATTTGACAATGACTGCATTTTCAGAAATTTGCGTAGAATAAAAAGTACTGAACCAAATTTAATGATTTTGGTATCATTGTCTTCTGCGGAAGATGTTCTTTCTAATGATGTCAAAAAATATATCACTTTTACAACGCAAGGTACTGAGAATCCACCGTTCCGCTTTTTGTTTTGGGACACCCGGTATAGTTGACCATTATTTGTTAACTTTCATGTTACATAACATGTTAAATTTAGGGATTCTATAAAACCTCGTCATACGCCTGATTTTGAAAAATTTCCGTCTTTTGACTTGTACCCCTAAGTTTCCGTTTATAGTCAACTAGAACAAGGAGAGGAAGTTAAAAGAAAGAAAATAATTCTGACCAGGAACGCTCCCAGTGACAAGCCGAAGTCCGGAGGGTATAATAATGTGTTACTTTGATGTGTGTGCCTCTTTTCTTATCTGTCTTTTGATAGCAAGGTGGTCTTACCACACACAGCAACAAGCGCTGGGGCTACATACGTTCGTATAACATTCAACCAGGGATGTGCTAGAGTTGGGGAAGAAACAATAATCTCTCCTTCCTACCCATCATGATCCGTGATCCAGAGAAGTTATGCGCTCTATCACAGGTGTTTATAAAGATTAATGAATCGCATTGACAAAAGGCAGCACTTCTATACATTCACTCCTCTATCACACTGACCTCAATGGAGGTCTGTGCTCTATCACAATAGACCCAGCG
Source organism: Diadema setosum (assembly GCF_964275005.1). Lineage (NCBI taxonomy): Eukaryota > Metazoa > Echinodermata > Echinoidea > Diadematoida > Diadematidae > Diadema > Diadema setosum. The sequence goes on from NC_092698.1 coordinate 35,462,995, forward strand.
AGCAAGCTGTTCGCTGTCCCTTTCAGTATTTTGGCAGCAATATCAGTGTGCAGAGAACATGATATGGGAATAAAAACCACTAAAAAATGTACTTTAGTGAAAAATGCTACTAAACTCACAAAGATGCACGCATTAGCCTGTTAGGTCTACTTAATACAAAAGATTCATTCTTTATAGTTATCCCGTTATTATAGTTATATCCAGGTTTACAGCACATTCAGGTGCTATAAACCTGGCGAACAAAATAATACACAAATCAATGTACGTAAAATGGTGAAAACGTTAACAACGTTGACAAAATGAATGCCTTTATGACATGATTTATACACAAGCAAGTTGAAGAGTGAATGTGCTGAGTTATGTCATTATTTTCTTGTTATTATACGCACATGTAGTAGTGACCAATAGGCCTACGTGGTTGTTCTGCGAAAACATGTTAGCATTATTTTGAAAACCATTATTTATTGTTGTATGTCTGATTTTCATGACACTGCTAACCATTCTGCTTGTACGACTTTTCTTTTTATTGTCAAAGACGAACACCTAGTAAAATGTTCCAAGGGAGAATTATAGATACTGAGCGCGCGAAGGTTGTGCAATTGGTCCGCATTGTCTGTGCTCCTTTTCTCCATGTTATTTTGTTAAAGCCTGCCTCACATAGCAACAAGCGTCGAGACTACATTTTGATTTCTATAAACTTCGGCTATTTCAATTAATGATGGGAAATGCAAATCGCTTCAGTATTCAGACATGTACGTCAGGAGCAGGGAAGTGTTACGGATGGAGTGGCAACTCTTCGTAATCGATGCAAACACATGCTTTGGTTCTAAAAGAGCAGTACAATGGAATGTCTAGCATTCCTCCTCGCGTTGATATATTGCTCGGCGCCGCTCTAGCTCCAAGACGAAATATAGAGACGAAGAAAATGTTTCACATTTCATTGAATTACAAGCTATATTTCAACGCAATGTTTCAATGAAATACTAGAATCTATTTAGAACAGTTTAGGAGAGAATTTAACATTATTAACATATATTTCTTTACTCTTCATAATACGTAAATCGAACTGAAATGGAAATTAGGTCCTCTTAAAAAAATGAACAAAAATTATGCGCATGCTAGGCTGTGTATCTTTTAATCTGGCATATCAAAATTGTGATCTGCCCAATATAGAATTCCACTAAAGTGTGTTCCAGCGTAATTTTCTACTTTACAGTGCATTTTGGTTCGCTACTCCAATTTAAATTAAAGCTCACACATTGATTGTTGCTAGCACACTGAAAGAGAGAGCGAACTGCAGCAGGGGGAAATCTTTTCTGTTGAAAGAGCGCTAGGCCTGATTACTGAATGCTGTCTTTTGTCAAAGCACCTGTGTACCACCTGTAAGATAAGAGCGCTAGTCCTGATTACTGAATGTTCTCTTTTGTCAAAACACCTGGGTACCACCTGTCATTAAGCGCATAACTTCTCGGGTCGCCCTGCATGGTCAGACGAGTCGTTTTGCAGACCTCTTTGTCGAGGTTAAGGTGACATTCACGCCTTATTGGAAACCAAATCGAAGGAAATGCATTGGAAGGTGGGTGAATTACAGAGAAAGATTCAAATGAAAGCTTGATTTTTTTTTCATCCTTAATTCCCCTATTGCTTTCAAGGGAAAATCACTCTTTGGTCAAGTTGATTTTAGAAATGAGAGAAAAATAAATCAAACAAAGACAACAAACATTGTTTCATTACAATAAGATAGGAAAATTACGGAATTCTAATTTTTCACAGAACTTTCCAGAAATATACAATTTCATTTCATTTCATTCATTCACACATG